>NC_035436.2:109659230-109961202 GCF_002127325.2 Helianthus annuus
CCTTTCAATGATTCTAAATGGCCCAATAAACCTCGGGCTTAACTTCCCCCTTTTTTCTGAACCGAATAACCCCCTTCCACGGAGATACCTTTAGCATAACTTTGTCACCAACTTGAAACTCAATCGGTTTCCTTCTTTTGTCCGCGTACGATTTTTGTCGATCCTGAGCCGCTTTCAAATGGGCTCGGACCAAATCAATTTTCTCATTCGTGATTCGGACTACATCCTTATGTGCAAGCTCACGTGGACCTACCTCATCCCAGCACACCGAGGTTCGGCATTTTCTACCGTAAAGCATCTCATACGGAGCCATACCCATGCTTGCATGGTAACTGTTATTATATGAAAATTTGACCAGCGGTAGATAAACATCCCAACTTCCACCGAAGTCGATAATACATGCCCATAACATATCTTCCAATGTCTATATTGTTCTTTCAGTCTGTCCATCCGTTTGGGGATGGTACGCTGTGCTTATGAACAATTTAGTTTCCATTTGCTCTTGGAATTCATGCCAAAAGTTCGAAGTGAACCGAGTATCTCTATCGGACACGATGGATATTGGTACTCTGTGGCGTCCCACTATCTCATTGGTATATACCTCTGACATCTTTTCGGACGTATAAGTCTCACGAATCGGAATGAAGTGAGCACTTTTTGTCAATCTATCCACAACTACCCATATAGCATCGAATCTGCAGTTGGTTCTGGGCAGTTTGGTCAATAGATCCATTTTGATCTGCTCCCATTTCCAAACTGGGATGTCCAATGGTTGCAGCTTACCATATGGCTTTTGGTGCTCTGCTTTGACTTGTAGACAGGTCAAGCACTTCTCTACATACTTTACAAAATCTCTTTTCATTCCGGGCCACCAATAGTTTTGCTTTAAATCGTTATACATCTTGGTTGCCCCCGGATGGATAGAATAACGGGATTTATGAGCTTCGCTAAGTAGAAGCGTCTTGACTCTACACGAATTTGGGACCCATATTCTTCCAAAACGAGTCTTCATCCCATTGTTACCATCTACCAATTCTTTCAATTGGCCAACTATTCTTTCTTTCTTCTGATTTTATTCTTTTATGGCTTCATCTTGAGCCTCTCGGATTTGTTCAAGTAAAATTGATGTCACTATTAATTGCATCGATCTTACTCGAATAGGAGTATAGTCTACCTTTCGGCTCAATGCGTCCACCACCACATAAGCTTTCTCGGGATGGTAATGTATTTCACAGTCCAAATCTTTGACTGTTTCCAACCATCGCCTCTGCCTCATGTTTAATTCCTTCTAGTCGAAGAAATATTTCAAACTTTTATGGTCGGTAAAGATAGTGCATTTTACCCCATATAAATAATGCCTCCATATCTTTAAGGCAAATACCACCGCCGCCAATTCGAGATTGTGTGTAGGGTATTTCTTTTCATGAGTCTTCAGTTGTCTCGAGGCATAGGCTAAAACCTTGCCTCGTTGCCTCAAAACACACCCGAGCCCCGAATGTGAGGCATCTGAGTAAGCCACCATATCATCAACTCTGTCCGGCAATGTTAATGCCGGAGCGTGGGTCAATTTTTCTTTAAGCATTTGGAACACTTTTTCTTGATCATCTCCCCATATAAACTTTTCATCCTTACGAGTTAATTTGGTCAACGGCGTAGCAATCTTGTAGAAATCTTGTATGAATCTCCTATAATATCCGCAAGCCCTAAAAAGCTTCTGATTTCCGAAGGATTCTTCGGAGGATTCCATTTCGCCACCGCTTCTATTTTTGATGGGTCTACTAACACCCCGTTTGCACTAATGATGTGCCCGAGAACTTGCACTCCTCGTAACCAAAATGCACATTTCAAGAATTTTGCATAAAATCTTTCTCTCTTGAGCATCTCCAACACTTCGCGTAAATGATTCGCGTGTTCAGCTTCATTCCTTGAATACACCAAGATGTCATCGATGAATACTATCACCGACTTATTCAACATTGGTTTGCAAACCCGGTTCATAAGGTCCATGAAAGTCGCGGGTGCATTGGTCAACCCGAAGGACATCACGAAGAATTCGTAATGTCTGTACCGTGTACAAAAGGCCGTCTTCGGCACATCTTCCTCTTTGACCTACAACTGATGATACCCCGATCTAAGGTCAATCTTGGAGAACCAACTCGCGCCTTGTAGCTGGTCAAATAAATCATCAATTCTTGGGAGTGGGTATCGATTTTTCACCGTGAGTTTATTTAACTCCCGGTAATCGATACACATCTGCATACTCCCGTCCTTTTTCTTCACAAATAGTACCGGTGGGCCCCATGGAGACACACTCGGCCTAATAAACCCCTTGTCAAGCAGGTCTTGAATCTGGGACATCAACTCTTGTAGCTCCGATGGCGCGAGCCGATACGGCGCCTTAGCTACTGTGACACCTGTGTCACTGTCACAATCAAAAAAATAAAAAACCAATGAAATATTGTGTTTCATACTTGAGATTTGTGAAAATATGTGTATCATTTGCACATATCAATTCTTGTTCGATTTCGGGCTTTAAATCGCTTTCTCGAAGGTTATACGCGATCTGACGCGTAAATATAACCAGTTTAATGCAACAAACACTCTGGAATAGTGACATAGGCTTAACATACCTTAAATAACCTTTACATAACTTAGAAATAAGTTTTGGATGGTTTGGTATGCCGAAATCAAGTTTATTCGCTTACAGGGACTAAATTCGACAAACTGCGAAAGTAGGCCGATTTGTACTGTAACAAACAATCCGGAACTTGATCATAAGTTAAACACACCCTAAATATCCTTTACGTAGCTTAGAAATAGGCTTTGAGGGGTTCGGTGTGCTAAAATAAACTTTATGCTCATTCAGGAACTAAAAGCGTCAAAAAGTGCATAAGTTTGCATTTTCGAGCATATCTTACGTTCTAAATACATCCAGACATCCAAAAATTTATGTAAGCATTAAAATATTTTATTTTAGTGTTTGGCATGATAAATTTTCATTCGTCGCTTAATTGGATAGTTTTTGCGTTTGTTTCGACTTCCGTCGTAATTAACCAAACAATGCAACCGTACGACCAAACGAGCCGACATCCGAGATATTTTTGAGCACATTTTAAGTTCCCTATACTTTAACTTCATCTTAGAGCTTTGAAATGGGGTTAACGGGGCTTAAACGTGTCAAAAATGCATCGAAAACCAAGTTTGGGGCTTCAGGGGCTAAATCTATCATTTTTGAAAGTTGCTGGTCTGCAGGTCCCTTATGATCCGTATGGACATTTGCTTACGGTCCGTAAGCAGTGCCCAGCACATCAGAATTGCAGAAACATTGAATCTGGTCATTCCCTCTTGTTCCAATGGTTTTGATCCATGGTTTTTCATGCTATGGGCTGGTTTGTGTGGAGAACAAGTCCCCCAATCATTCTCTAACACTTGTAAGGCCTAGATCATTCCCTCTTCTCCAAGAAATGATCTTAACGGTTTTGCGAAAACTATATATAGCATGGCCCTCATTCCATTTTCTTCACATTTGGTCTGAGATTTCTCTAAGTGTTTGTGATTATTCAGTACCTACCTGAGAATACTTGGAACCAAATCTATTTGGACCCTTTGTAAGTCCTCTTTTGTTCTTTTATCGCTTTTCGAGTGTGAAAGTCAAACTTTGTTTGACTTTCAGCTTTCACCACGAGATGGTCAACGAGAAGTTCGTTTGAACTTCGCAACGTGAGCGTAATCACGATGGTTATACTCCTTTGTGACTATACCTACTGATTACCACGTTGACTAGGCATAGGGACGAGTCGTAGTTTCGGTCAAAATGCGCATTTAATCGTATTTTGCAACCAAACTACTCTTGGTATCAAAAGACTTTGTTTTGATATCAAAAACCTGTTTTCTAAATTAGTGAAGCATGTTCTAACATGCTTAGCTCGTCACTTCTAGTTTAGTGCTTTTCTAGAGTCGTAAGTTAAGCGGTCTAAACCACCGCTTAGACTTTCGAACTCGACCCGTTTGGTCGATCTTTAGGATCCGACCAAGCATGTTTAGTGACCATAGTTGTATAGGGAATAACCTTCCGAGGTTATACCTTATGGTCACCTAGTTTAAGTAGTTGTACGATAGGTAGATTATATGCCTTAAGTAAACGACCAAAATGCCCTTTTCATGCATAATTGGATTTGAAGCATATGTAACCTAACTTTTGTCACCTAAACTGATTATGCAACCTATTATAACATGTTTAGGCATATAATACTTGTCATAGGACTAGTTAGACGTCTTGAACGCGCATTTGCGCGAACGAAGAATTAAAGTAGCATAAGCTACCTTAATGGGTCGTAACGGGTCGAAAGCACTTAGGTTAGGTTTCACTTTAGTATGTAGGCTTTGTTAAACCATATCATATGAGTTCCAACACTCATTTGGTTTACGAAACCTCATCCTATCCGATCTTCCGATTTAGGTCCGGTTATTAACATAGTTACCTATATTAGGTGCCATTTGATTTCCGTGACCCCTCTAGCTTTGCTTGGTTGTTGTTCAAGACTTCTAAGCACCCTCAAGTGAGTACATAGTCCCCTCTTTTACTGTTTTCAAACTATTTTGGGGTGGAACACGTGTGCCTACTTGTTACTTTCATGTTTCTCATGTTTTTATATCATATACTTACTATGTTCAATAGTACACTATTAGTACATGATTGCATTATGTTTTGCTATGTATGTGCTCTTAACATGCTAGCACATTGATTTTCGTATATTACATTTTGTCGCATATGCTCATCCAGCATATGGACACAGTGTTTTACATTTGAACCGTTGTAACCGTTTGATCATATGAACCGTTTGTGACCACTTGATTATGTGATCCGTTGGATTATGTGAACCGTTTGTAACCGTTTGATTATGTGAACCATTTGAGACTACTTGACTATGTGAACCATTTGTGACTACTTGACTATGTGAACCGTTTGTAACCGTTGATTGACATGAACCGTTTGAAATCTGTTTGAACCGTTGGGTTAGGGAAGTGATTAGGTAACGGGGCGGGTGTAATGTGTTAAAAGCATGGTGGATACGCCGCTGGTACTTCCTATATATAAGTGCTTTTAATACATAATATGTCGTTGCGTTATCTAGATCACTTGGGTAAGATTATCGAAACCAGGTTATATTACAAGGTTTTTCTAACGACATATATACACTATTCAAGTTTTATTTCAAAAACGATTTACAATCTGGATTTAACTAAACAAATGTTTTGGAGTTAAGAATCATGGTTACGAGATTTTATAAATTATAACCAGCTTGATTTAAGTTGGTTAATTATGTCGCAATACTACACTTTTCAAAACAAGGTTTTTAAATAAGTATTGCAACATGCAAACTCGCCATGAATCCGACACTCAAACAAAACCTATGTACTCGCCGGCATTTTTATGCTGATGTACCTATTTTCACATGTGTTTCAGGTACAATAGTTGATGATGCTTGATGATGATATTTGTGTACTCTCACATAGGATCGGACGAGGCCTTAGTAACATTAAAAGATACAAGACTATTTGTACATGTTTTGTTTCAAATTCCAATGTAATACAATACACTTAATTCAATAAAAGGAAACTGTTTAATCCATGGTTGCGAAACAATGATTCTGTTACAACACTCCCCGATGTTTTTGCCACTTTTTGTTGTTTTACGTGGTCGGGGTGTGACAAAAAGTTGGTATCAGAGCCAATGGTTAGAGGGAATTAGGTTATTAGTAATGCTTTGACCTAGACTATAACCTTCCTAGGACCCTAACGCGAGTTTACTTGTGTTTAGTCATAAAACAATACCGTTGCCTGTCCTTAGGCAGCAACCACAATAAGAACACAAAATTCGAATCTGCTTTGAAAACTAATCATCTGTTCTAGGATGATTTATTATAAGGTTTCGAACCTTCAAAGTTTTCAAATTCTCGTCAGAGTTTGGGTCTAAATAATGTGAACACGTGCAAACTAGAAGGGTGGGTGCCTGTACCCTGAGTTTTCTGTCTAAGGCTAGAGTGTTCGTACAAATCCGCAGTATCGGACCAGTCACTCTTACCTCGGAACTATTGGGGTGAGTGTCCACTTATAGGCGAGCATGTCTTCGCGATACATTATGAGGACCTATTTACTTTGATTCAGCCTTTGTGTGTCGTTTGTTTGCTTCGTGGTTCAAACAAATGACCATCACCCATGCTTTTGGCCGGTATTTGTAACCTCCTATTCTTACCCAATGCCATTTCACTTGTTTCCTCTCTTGTTTCCCCTTTTAGAATGCCTCTACGACGCGAGAATCAAATACCTATTGAAGATCTGGCAGCTGTCATTACGCAGCAAATAACTGCTGCAATCCCGAACATCGTTGCTCAATGTAACCAAGCTCTCAACAACAACAATGCCCCGTGCAACTTCAACACGTTCAACTCAGCTAAGCCATCAAAGTTTTCTGGGTCCCAAGGAGAGACTGCACTTCTGCAATGGTTCGAGAGTTTAGAGAGCACCTTCAGACATGTTCAATCCGAGCGAAAGGTAGATTTCACATCTAGTGTCTTTGAGAAACGAGCTTTGACGTGGTGGAACGGTGAGGTGAGAGATAGGGGTGCCGATGTGGCACTGGCTCAAACATGGGAAGAGCTTCAAGCTCTAATGATGAAGGAGTTTTGTCCTCATCACGAGACCAGGGCCTTGGAAAGGGAATTTGACGATCTTAAGCAAGAGAGCGGTGAGCATCGAGCCTACACGGACCTTTATGAGGAGTTAAGTCTGTTATGCCCGAACATGGTCACGCCTTTGGATAAGGCAATCGAAAAGTATATTGATGGCCTCCCTGACTCAGTACAAGACATTGTGACTGGTAGTAATCCCACTACAGTTAGACAGGCCATTGGGCTATCCGCTACCTTAACTGAATCTCAGATCAGGAAAGTTATTGTGAACAATTCAGTACAAGACATTTGTGCTTGTAATCATTGTGAACAATTCAGTTATCAATGAAATAAAGTTATTTGATCCCAATGTTTGTGCTTGTAATCATCGTGAACAATTCAGTTATCAATGAAATAAAGTTATTTTATCCCAATGTTTGTTTGTTTGTGTTTTATGCTTTTCATGTTTTGACTTTTATCCAATTTCAAACTCTTTATCGCTTTCTAGAGAATTATACGCAAACTGGTGCGTAAACGTACTCATTTTAATGCGACAAATACTCCGAAACATCAATTATTGCTTAACATACCTTAAATAACCTTTACATAACTTAGAAATAAGTTTTGAAGGCTTTGGTATGGCAAAATCTAGTTAATTCGCTTACAGGGACTAAAATTGACAAACTGCGAAAGTATGTCAATTAGAACTGTAACAAACATTCCGGAACATGACCTTAAGTTAAACACACCCTAAATATCCTTTACATAGCTTAGAAATAGGCTTTGAGGGGTTCGGTGTGCTAAAATAAACTTTCAGGTCATTCAAGGACTAAAAGCGTCAAAAAGTGCATAAGTTTGCATTTTCGCGCATAACTTACGTTCTGAATACATCCGGACATCCAAAAATTTATGTAATCATTAAAATATCATGTTTTAGTTATTGGCTTGTCAAAAATCCATTCGTCGCACAATTTGGACCGTTTTTGCGTCTGTTACGACTTCCGTCGTAATTAACCGAACAACGCAATCGTACGGCCAAACGAACCGACATCCGGCATATTTTTGAGCATATTTCATGTTCCCTATGCTTTAACATCCTTGTAGAGCTTAAAACTGGGTTTGACAAGTGTTAAAAGTGCCAAAACACGACCATACGCGCACAGGGACCTAATCTGCCAAAATTGAAACATAGCTGGTCTGCAGGATCCTTACGGACCGTATGGGGATGCTTACGGTCCGTAAGCCATGCCCAGATCAGCAATAAGTGTTTTCCAGCTATTTCCAACTTGATCCCACCTTTGCTCATGGTTTTGGGGCATTTCTAGGGGCTCCCCTGGTTTTGTAAATCTATGGGCTCGATGTGTAAGGCTAGGATTAAATCTCGGATTACAAGGAACGATCCTAACGGCTCTACCAAGTCTATAAATACCCTTCGTTCTCTTGTGCAAAACCCACTTGAATTCTGATATTTTCTCTAAGTTGAAGTGTAAAACACTTCATACCTGAGAAATACTTGGAATATCAATCTTGCGGGGACCTTCTGTAAGTATTCTTTCGTGCTTTTCGTTCATTTTAGCGTCAAAGTCAAACCGTGTTTGACTTTCTGCATTGACCAGTTTATGGTCAACACAAAGTTCGTTTGAACTTCATAACGTGAGCGTAATCACGATGGTTATAGTCCCTAGTAACTATACCTACTGATTACCACGTTATCTAGGCTCAGTGACGAGTCGTAGTTTAGGCCAGAATACGTTTTCTCGCGTATGTTGTAACCAAACTACTCTAGGGTATTAAAACAGTTTGATTTAATACCAAACCTGTTTTCTAACTTTACTAAACATGTTCTAGCATGTTTAGCTCATCGCTTTTAGTTTTGTGCTTGTCTAGGGTCGTAAAGGTAAGCGATCTAAACAATCGCTTATGCTTACGAACCCGACCCATTTGGTTGATCTTTAGGATCCGACCAAACACATTAGGTGACCATAGTGTATAGGGAATAACCTTCTGTTGGTGCACTACATCTGTTGATTTCGTCTTAGATCGAGTCTGTCATTGTAATGTATAGATTAGGGCACATTTTACGAGAAAACTGGAGAGTTTACGTGTTTTAGAGTATAGGCCTGCTTATACGGACATAGTAGGTTCTCTTTTGTGTCAGGTCCACTTATTCGAACATGGTAGGTTAGCTTTTATGTCAGGTCCGCTTATACGGACATGTCGTATAAGGGAACCTATCAGGTTCGCTTATATGGACATGCCGTATAAGGGGACCTCCTCACCTATATATACCGGATAAGGGGACCTCATTTGTAACATCTAGAATTCCATACCGAGGTGCTGCCGGTGTGAGAAACGATTGTAAAAGCTGTCAAATTAATCAGAAAAGAGAATTACGAAGATATCTAGCTGTTTCTACGTCAGGTACTTGTTTTCCGCACCTGTATCTGATCAAACTCCTCTGATTGACTCGTTCGGGTCAGAATCCGATTCTACAAGTGGTATCAGAGCTTCAGGAGGAGGAGTTCTACATAGATTTGCTGGATTTCGTCACGTATTCTTTCTTCTACACCTTCTTTCTTCGTCAGACCGAGTTTTCACGGTCCGTTTCAGCTGATTTTTGGATATGTTGTGCGTGTACACCTGATCTACAACCCTACCAAGTTTCAGATCGAAACTCCTAGCCGTTTGGGAGAAATCGAGATTTTTCGGTTCGTTTTTGCATCAAACTTACAGGTCCGCTCATATGTACATCACAGGTTCGCTCCAAACGTGTTAGATTCGCTCGAAACTTAGCAGATCCGCTCCAAAAATTTCATAGGTTCGTTCCAAAGTTCATACAGATCCGCTCAAAATTACGGGTTTGGTCCGCTTATTGGTCAAGTAGAGGATCCGCTTTTGTGACTTTTATTTGTTGGTTCGCTTAATGTGTTCAACATATGGTCCGCTTATTGGTCAAGTAGAGGGTCCGCTTATTAGTCAATTATCAGGTTCGCTCATTTGGTTAATATGTAGTGATTCGCTCATAGGGTATCAAGTGGTTCGCTCCATATACGTAGGTTCGCTCTTAAAAATAGATCCGCTTTTTAGTCGTCTTCTTCATAAAGCCTGATCTTGCAACAGTTGTCGGCCACTTTATAAAGTCACCGCTGTCACACCCCCAAAATCCCCGTGCGGAGTATCACCGCTTGGGAGCGTGACATGACCAGGATCAAGCCACCAATCATATTGAACATGTAATAAATAGTAATAAATATCCATCAATACGAAAGGTGTTTATCAAACCAACATAATTTAAGTGTAGCGGAAGCATTAATGTGAAAACCCAATCATAAGTATTAATGTATGAAATAACATAAGTAATCACGATCCATTTGCCCACAACGACCTGCTCCTCCTTGTGCAAGCTCCGTAAGTACCTAAGGCCCTGCAAGGCATGCAGCAAATAATCAACAACTAGTTGAGCGAGTTCACAGAAAGTAAGTTCATAACAGTAATGCGTAAGTTCATCTAGTGGGGGCTTCCCATACAAGTATATACTACTGGTGAGGGATTCTCACATTTATCCTTTACAATGGGGGCTTCCCATTATGGTACTTACTAGACTAATTGCAACCATGTGTTCTTCTTAATCCGAGAATAGGTATACGTACTAGGTCACGCAGGATTTACGTGAGTGCCCTTCCCCGAGGACAGTGGTACGCGTGGGGTTTACGCAGGATTTACGTAAGTGTCCTTCCGACCTGGAAGACAGTAGTGGGTATTAGGTTACACAGGATTTACATAAGTGTCCTCCCGACCCGGGAGACAATGGTAGATACTAGTTTACGTAGGTTTTACGTAAGTGTCCTGACTATCCTGAGGACGATGGTCTATAGTCTAGTTATTGCGTAAGTACGAGTAATCAGTCTATATCAACATTCCAACCCAATTCCCAACCCGGGAATCCCATGCCTTGGCTGTGTGAACTCACCTTGGATTGCTCGGCAGATACACAAGGAGTACTGGTAAGCTAGTAAATGGTCAACCACGTCCTAACAGGGTTACCACACAAGTCAGGTTTTGACTTCACGTAATGCACGTATAAAACATACAAGTTAACACGTTACTAACACGTATTAATCATGGCAACATCTTAGCAGTCAGGCTATACAAGTTACAGTCACAACATATCAACTTGTACGATTTAAATAAGTCCAATAGTATTCCGCCCAACATGTTGTGCGATCCAACCAAACCCGGCCCATCAATAATATACAATCCAATAACATATCGGCCCAATACACCAAACACATAACAGTCTTGTGCGACTAAAGATATAAGCCCAATGTGCTCGGCCCAAATTACGAAACAGTCAACTTGTGCGATTAGTGTGAGCTTGTGCGTTGGGAGACCCTTGTGCGACCAGGGCCTCTTGTGCGACTGGGGATTATGTTGTGCGATTGGATTGGGTTGTACGATCCAATCCATCTTGTGCGCGTGGAACCTTGGGCGGTCCAGCCCAACACAACACAGTTTAACAGGCCCAAATAAACAGACCTTGTGCGATCCAGGAACCTTGTACGAGTGGGCTCCCTTGTGCGATCGGCCAGTCTTGTGTGATTGATCCATTTGTGCGATTAGTTAACAACTTCCGTAAATCAAGCAATTAGTTACAATAGCCAATCAATTACCAAGTTTAACATTCTATCAATTAACATAATCCCCCAAAACCGTTAACCACCCTATCGATCTAACAGGGCAAATTCAACACCAAATCACATGAACCCTAATCTATCATAATATGAACAACATCTTAACAACACATAAACATTCTAACATGGATCTCGATTACCAAACTACACCCGATTATGACAATACGTAACAGCCGATTACATCTTTTCCACCCTAATCATGATGCAAATAACATAATCAATCATAGTAACAATCATAACAACCATACATGTGAGCCGATTAACAACCACTATTAACTATTATCATAAGCAACATGTTGACAAGAATCCTCGGGTAAACAAACATCTCCGGTAACATCAACATACAAACAATCTGATAATCATTTAACAAGCAACTTAATATTAAACACTAACCGGTTAAGGGAAATAATCCGAATCAAGGAAAGCTTCGAAAGGCAGATGCGGTTGCCGTCGGGTTCAAGCAAAACGAGAGAGAGAGGTAGCGACTAGGGTTCTTGTGTGTGTTTTCTTGTGTTTGCTAGTTGTGAGAAACAAACCCACCACTTGGGTGTTTGTACGAATAAAAGGGGTGGGCCGGCCCTTGCTTGGGCTGCCCTCGGGCCGTGTGCGAGTGAGGTAGCCCAACATGGGCTTGTGCGATTGTTGTGTATATGTGTTGTGCGGTTCGAGTCAAAAAGATACATACATATAATATACACAATGCACGTAACACATCATTCATTAAATCATATAATTCAGTTCTCACAAGCACGTAGCGTTACATCAAAGTAAGTCCAAAGTTCGAGTTGTCACAACCGCCCCATTCAATTACAATCGGCCAATCATAAAAGGTGGTGACTTAATTGTTTGACAGACTCTCTAACACAAAAGGCCCAATGAATGGAAAGAGTGGCCTAATCACGGTTAATAAGAATTAGACAGGTGACCCATGTGTCTAACAATTGAGGAACAATAAGTGATTTTTTTAAAAAAATATATATGTTGACTATTAATATGCATGTAAAGGGTAATTGAGGTCCAATGAAAAATTGACCTATCATAAGAATTTGTCGGCAAGTGATGTGAAGTGTTAGCTATGATTCGATGTCCATGTGCAGCCAACCCATTACAGATAAAGGCCCAATCATTGAGTTTTCATTATCATTAGCGGCCCAATAATCTAATAGTGTCGGTTATTGATTTTGTTAAGTGGATTGCACGTGAATTGAATTCAGTGGTGGTTATTGTTTGATCTAAGTAATTGAATTTTACATGGAGGCCCTATGGAATGAAGGCCCAATAGATGATTCTTAAATAAATACTTTTGAAAACCTATGTGAATTTGTTTAGTGCTTGTTGTCGTTTGGTCCATAATTGCAACAGATGCTCTAGATCTTGTGTTTTTGCAACAGCCCACTACTTGTTGTCGGCTGTACCATTGTCAAGCCCACGTCAATTTCTCGGCCCATCTCGACCCATCAAACAGTTTGTGTTGTGTTTTGTAGCTCAGTTCGCGTAAAATTCAAGTCATATCAGTTGGAAGTCGAGCAAAGTTCGTTTGAAAGTCTATCAGTTCGTTAGTAGTAAATCTGGTCGTTTGAGTTTAATCCGGGTCACAGTAGTTCGCGTCTTTTGACAAGTTAAATCTCAGTTCGCATCAATTTTAGTCTGTACAGTTTGTCAACATTCGGTCCACACAAAATATTCATCGGTTCGAGTATCAGTATTATACTGTTATTTGACAAATTTTTAAACTGATTGTGTTGTATTTGTTTGTGTTACATCAGGTAAATTCAAGATCATCAGGAATTTTTACGAAGTGATAAAGCTCATTTGAAAATTCGAAGAAAAATGGACGAAGATTTTTACAATGCATTCGCTACTCCGAGTACCCCAATCACTGCTGTTCAAACCACAATGCTCGAAAACGAAACAGGGACGATGCAAAAGCCTCCCAAACTAATGAACATCGAAGAATTTAAAGGTTGGGAAGGTCGGTTTGAGAATTGGGTGCAAGCAAACTATCTTGATGCTTGGGAATGTGTCGAGACAAAGTATGTTAGACCTTTGAATGATGATGAAGAACCCGTTCCGATAAAAGATCTTACTGCTGATGCTAGGAAGAAGTACAAAGATGAGAAAATGATGCTAAGGCTTCTTCAACAAGCAGTGAAAGAAGATATTATGGTGCTTTTACAACACAATGGAACATTATATTCGATTTGGAAAGCATTACGTTCAAAGTTTAGGGGAAGCGAAAAGATGGTTAAGAGCAAGAAGTCGCTTCTAAAGAAAGAGTTTGATTTGTTCCGTGGGTTGAAGAATGAGAGAACGAGAGAGATAATTGAACGATATTGTAATTTGCTTGCCAACATGAAAAGGTTGAGTATTGAGAAGAGTACTGATGAGTTGATTGAGAAACTTGCTGATGCGTTGCCGTATGAGACTTGGGGCACATACCTTATGATGCTCAGAAACAAGAAGGGTTTTAGCAATCTGACGCTCAGTAAGTTCATTGAAAAAATAGAGGCTCAAGAAATGGAACAACGGAAAGTGATCAGAATGAAAGATTTTGATGGTGAACAGGACATCAGGTTGTATTATAAGGCAGGAGTTAATGAAAAGAAATCTTCAAATCTATCTCCAAAGGTTGAGACTGCCTACAGTGCCAAAAATTCATCTGGAAGTCCATCATCTGGGTCCAACAGCAAAACCAGTTTCACGTCGTTTTCATCTTTTGATCCAAACATTTCTGCAACTAAAAACGGGAGAAAATTACAGTGTAACATTGTGTTAAATCTTGAAAATGATCAAGATTATTCTGAGGAAGTTGCCAAAAACCAAATGTCTTTGTTAGGAATGGTTTTGGAATCTTACACTTGTTTTGTTGCAGGTCGTATCGGGAATCCAATGTTAACCAAAGAGGATTACAACCAGATAGATGCTGAAGAAATGGAGCTGATGGACATAAAGTGGTGTCTGGCTAGCGTGTTACGGAGAGCTGAGAAATTCAAACAAATCACGGGGAGAGATGATCTTCGTGATGCGAATGTTTCTACTTTAGGTTTCGACAAATCTAAAGTCACTTGTTTTCGGTGCAGGGAAAAAGGACACTTCAAGAGAGAGTGCACAAACCGAGAAGCAAGTGGAGCTCAAAATCCGTTCAATAACAACAACGATTACTATCGCAAAGCCATCTATCACCAAGTTGGTCAATCATCTCAACAATCTAAACATCAAGCTCAAACTGCACATGGAAGGGATGTAACTGAAGATTCCGGAAAAAGAGCTTGTGTGGGTAATTATGATAGGTTGTTTGGCAAAAGAAGAGATGGTAGTGCTTTGATTATTGATCAGGATGATGAAAAGCTAGTAGAGGGTTTTAGCTGGACAAATTTCACTTGGGATGATTATATTCCTGATCAAACTACAGCTTACTCTGCTTTTACGGCAAAGGTTGTAGATGATAGTGATGATGATATGGAATATTGGGCAAGAAAATATAAAGAAGATATGAAGCTGCTTGCTGAGAGTGATAGCGAAGACGAAAAAGTCAAGAAGGAAAAGAAAAAGAAAAAGATCAAGACACCGGTGAGTAGTGATGATGAAGAAGTGCCGGTGGTGAAAAGGCAAATTGTGAAAGAAGTGCCTAAGTTCAAGGTTGAAGAAGGTGTTGATACTAAAGAGATTCCGGTGAAGTGTGAAAACTGTGAGATTGTGAAAAAGCAGAACAGCACGTTGATTTACAACTTAAACAGTCTGAAGGAGTCATATGATGTGCTGAACAAGACAATGAATCAGTACAATCAAACTAGTGAAGAACAAGCTGTTGCTATGAAGACACTTCAGGGAGCGTTTATGACAAAACAAAAAGTTGTAAACAATTACATTGAAAAATGTGCTGCTTTAGAACAGAAGCTTGAGCTGCAACGAATTGAAACGGAAAGAGTTAATCGCTTATTAAAAAGTTACTCATGCACTTCCTATGTGATTGACAGGATTTATCCTACGGTTGAGAGCATGAAGGTATGGGAAGAAGATGAGTTAACTGAAGAAAAAGCAGTTGGAGTTGATGCTGGTGAAAAGATTACTGATAAGAAGAAGGGTGATCAGAAAAAGGACACTGAAAAGGCTTCATCTGGTAAGAAGAAAGGTGTCAGTTACAATAAGTGTCCACCCCCGCTGGAAAATGGATACCTGCCCAGATATCCAAACGATGAAAGAGTTAAAAAGGCTACAAATTTACAGTGGGAGTCAGAGTCGTCGGTCAATCTTCCTGAAAATATTGAGGTTGTGTTTACATCATCTGACACTGATCAACAATCTCAATTAATGAAGAAAGTCGTGGATCATGTGTTAGATAGTGATGACAGTGAAGAGTCAAAGTCGGAGTCCGCGTCAGAGTCAAAATCTGAGTCAAAAACTCCGGGTCAAACAGAAAAACAGGGAAAATTAGTCTATGATAAAAAATTCTTGTTATCAAAATCTAATTTGGATTGTGACACCCCAGGATAACCGGGAAAACCATACAACTTAACTAGCTTCCTCAGTGAGTGCCATCAAATTTCGGGACGAAATTTCTTTCAACTTGGGGATGATGTGACAACTCGAAATTTAGAACCTTTCGTTGTGTCTTGATGTAACATGCTTGTACGTTATGTGATTGGTTGACATGTTTGGTGCAATGATATATGTGAACATCTTATGTGAACTACATGCTATATTATGTGTATGCGTGTATGTATATGAACCGAGACAACAAGGACCCGACTCGAGACCATGTGGTCTCGAGTGAACAGTAACTATAAGGCCGGTTTGGGCCTTTGGCCGGTTGGGTCAAGTGGGCCGTAAACTCCTTTAACCGGCTAGTAAGCCCTTAGGGTGAGCCATGAGGAACTAGTATATATGCTACACTTATGACCACATTCACCATTTCCTTTGACAACACACATACTCCTCTACACACACTCTCCTACTTTCCCTCTCACTAAAACCTTAAGAACACAAACACACCTCCAAGTTCTCGGATCCAATCGGTTGGCACAAGAACTCTCGAATTTGGACTTTGGTTCGGCTCACACATGCACCTCACCAACCGGTTAGTATTTATGGTGTTTAGTGATTGATGTTTGTTGTTGTTAAATGATAGAATGAATGATATGATGTTTGTTGTGTTTTATATTAGTGCTTTCATGATGTTCTTAATATAGATGATGTCCTTAGTATGTATAATGTTGGTAATTGGATTAACATGTCTTGATTTCGGTTATATTGCATGATGAGTTGATGATATCTTGTATTTAAATGAAGTTTAAACCATTAGATGTAAAAGTTCATAAAACCGGTTTGCACTTAGCATGTAATCGGATTAGTATAAAAACCGAGCTTGTGGTGTTATGCTAAATGTTTTGATGCTTGTTCATAATTTCGGTAGAATAAGGGTTGAATGTGTTATGAATATGTTTTGAATATATGTAGAACTTGATGAATGTGTTTGAATGCATGAAGAACAACTTGAATATGCAATGAAAGTGTGTTGAATATTTGAAATCTGCACTGTTTGATCCGATTTGGGTAAATATTAGACAACAAAACATGTTTAGTGGATAGTACATAATTCTGCATGAATTCTATTGGATAGTACAATCTGTGCAGAATCAGCAACTGTTGGGGAGTCGAGACCCCCAGTTGCGACTCGAAACCTCCATGTTGCGACACCAGTTGCGAGTCGTGAACACCTGGTTGCGACCCGCAACCATAACATGACAAGCCGAGACCACAGGTTGCGAGTCCCGTTGCGACTCGAGACCTTAGCATGATCAGCCGAAACCATGGTTGCGACATAGGTTGCGACTCGCAACCATCCATGATCAACACAAACAGCATAACCCGCAACCATGCTTGCGAGTCCGGTTGCGACTCGAAACCACACTTATGGGCTTGCTTAATTATGGGCCTACGTAAATGGGCCGGGCTTATGGGCTTCTGTGTTAACTGTTTAATACGTGTTTTGGGCTTAAGTAGTTGGACTGAACTTATGGGCCAAATGTGCTACTGTTAATTGAAAATACTATGCACTGTTGTTAAACTGCCATGATAGAACTTGTATGCCGTGATTGCTACTTGTACGTGCACTGCTTGGTTTGAATCTGATATAAATGGTATCTATGTTAGGACATAGTTGACCACTTGCAACTTGATTGACCTTTCTGTGATTAACTGCCGAGCAAACCAAGGTGAGTTCACACCCTCTACAAAGCATGGGATTCCCTGGGTTGGGAACGGGGTTAAGGAACGTGGGTTCCTCGTCCTCCTTGGGTAGGACAGCTATGGTTCAGGAATGTGATTCCTCGTCAGGATGGACGGATAACTCGTACTAGACTAAAACTCTATCACGAAGTCCCTCCTTTTTGTATCGACTTAATCGCCGGGCCAATGGCGAGCGGGTCATTAGTTAGATAGCGCTATTTAGGTCTGACAAACCTCACACCGTGCCGCAGAGGACGGGCGTGAACTAATGGATCTGGGGCACGTCAATGATGATAGACATTGATGGTTTTCAGGGCACATAAACATGACTACAGTCAGCAGTCGATATGGTAACGAGTCTAGTGTACGCATGGGGTAACCCCCACGGCCGAAATGCCTGATAACTAACATGGGGTAGCCCCCACGGCTGGAATGCCAGAGTAATTGGGAATGAACAAGTCACGTTTTTAAACTATGGGGTAACCCCCACGGCAGGATGCCAGTTAAAGGAAACTGTTTTCGAAACAACTAAAACGAACACCCAACTGTGAACTCACTCAACTAGTTGTTGACTCGTTACTACATGCTTTGCAGGACCATAGGTACTCAGCTGGAGCTTGCATGGAGGAGAGTCGTTGTGGGACACGGATTGCTGTGTACTATGTTAAACTTGAACCCATTTGAACTTATGTTTTAACTTTAAGACTTATGCTTCCGCTTGCAACTTAAACTTTGTTGTTTGAAACACCAATCGTATTGGTTAAACTTTTATAACTGTTTGTATGCTTGTTCAGTATGATTGGTGGCTGGATCCTGGTCAGTCACGCCTCCAAGCGGTAGTACTCCGCAGGTGGGATTTTGGGGGTGTGACATGGATGATGGGTTGTTTAAAGTTGCTTATACTTGAATAATTCGGACAAATTATATTCTGATGAGGAATTTCCAATAAGAGGTGTCAAAACTGAACTGATTAAAAAGGTTTTCATACTCACAGAAATCAATATTTCTGAAATAAAAGACTTTTGTCTTATTGATAAACCTAAACCTTACACCTCAAGAGTTCAACAGAGATTAAACAAGAAAAAGAATTACGGTTCTGGTTCAGATTTCCAAAAGAGATCAAACCATAACGGTAATTTCAAAAAGAAAGGATTAGGTTTTACTCCTACAGAAAAACAGAAAAATGAAAAATATGTTCGTGATTTTAAATCCAAAATGTCATTTGTTTCAGGTACATCAACTGATGAAGAAGAAAAGACAAATTTCTGGAAAGAATCAAACAGTGAGTTTCTGACGAAGAAGCAAGTTGAGTTGAAGAAGATAGCTGAGCAGAAGAGAGACTCGAGAACCTGTTTCAAGTGCAATAATGTTGGACATATTGCCAAAGATTGTTCTAAGGCGATACAATCAAAACAGGGAGTATCTCGTAAACTCAAAGAACAAGTGGTTGAGTTTGAGCCACCAATTGATCGAACCAAACTGTTTAAAAATTCTATTTTTGAAATAGGTGAGAGTTCGAACAAGTTTTACAAGAAGAAAGCCAAATCTGACAACCAGAAATGGGTTGTTAA
Organism: Helianthus annuus; assembly: GCF_002127325.2. NCBI lineage: Eukaryota > Viridiplantae > Streptophyta > Magnoliopsida > Asterales > Asteraceae > Helianthus > Helianthus annuus. The sequence goes on from NC_035436.2 coordinate 109,678,392, forward strand.
GAAGGTTGGTGAAAGCTCTAGCAATGATTCTGATGGATCAAAATCAGAGGAGCTATCTTCGGGCGATGAAACTGGTTCCACAAAGTCAGTTGAGCCACAAGTTGTTTCAAAATGTGAAGCCGATATAAAAGTTGAAAAATCAGTTCCGATTGTTAATGATGAGGAGTTTCCATTACTTCGGGCTGAGAATTATAAAAAGAAAATTGGTAAAGTTGAAATTTCTAACCAATTTTATCATGATGAACAGGAATTTGATGTTGAGAAGGTCTTTAACCCCAAGGTAAAACACATCTTTGGCAAGATGATTGATCGAAAAGTCAAAGGGGTTAAGGAATTTTATGAGAAGAAAACAACGAAAGAAAAGGTTGAACCATCCCTGGTTTGTGACTGGGATGGTACATATTATGAACAGTAAGTCTCAGGACTTGCCGGAGCTCCCAGGTTGGTAAGCGTGGAGCATGAATCGGCATCTTTCTTGAGTTTTATTCGGTAACGTCAATCATACAAACGGTAAAGAGGTTTGTTTATGTTTGTTGGTTATAATTACAAGTAGTTAGATGTTTTGATTGCATATGGTAAATCAAGGACATTAAGTTGTACTTGTATTTTCCTATTTTTGGTTGGAAGACAAGATGATGAACCACATCCCCGAACATTTGTTTGATAAATCTACAAGTGGTAAAATCAATCAAACTTATTTTCCGGAAAAACCATTTTGATTAAAACAAACTTAAGTGTTTTGAAATCTAAATGGGAAAATAGTTTCTTGATATGAGGAGTTCTGATTGTTTATGCCTAGTGAATGGCGATTTGAGGTGATTTGATATCGGTTGTCATGTTTCTGTACAGTTTGTTTTCATATTTTCGTTAATGTGTTTGCATTTTAGGGGGAGTAAGAAAATTTCAGAAAATCCAAAAACATTAGAAAATTTGAAAAAGTCAAAAACATGATAAAATCAAAAATGAGTTTTGTTGTGAAAAAGAGGAAATGATAGTACATCAGTGGACTATCACAACATGCTAAAGAATTGGAAAGTTTAAAAGTGATAAACAATCTTACTGCGGATGTGTCAGTAGATTTTCGCACATTTAGTAAATTGAAACGAGATATAAACGTAAATCAAACTTGCTTGATTCGTGGGTAACTATTCTTGAATATATGGGTAACCCCCGAAATCTTGTTTGAAAGGTCCCGTATTCTGAGATACTAGGTCTTTATACTCAGTGATATCTGGGGTATTATCCCGGGACTTCTGCTGTATGGATGTACTGACCTAGTCCCCGGATAATACTTTTCGCAAAATGCTTGAAATATAGCATCACCCTCAGCAAGCTGATGAAACAATAAAATTGATAGTCACTGCTGTTGTAATAAAAAGATCCTCTAAAGGGGACCCACCAAAAGTCGAAGCCGTCATCTCTCTGCGTATATGGAAGTATCGACCTGAGCTCTCACGGCCCTTGCACATAACCCCTTTACAGATATCATCTGTGGTATACTCACATGTAAGACTGAATATTTGGGATCTGGATACAGGAGTATATTCAAGTGGAGTGACACACAATTAAGTTTAAGTCTCTAAAACATTAATATCGTATCTCGAATCAATTGAAGTCTGTGTTAAAATTTAAGTGGACAAACATACTGACAATCTAGGTAAATTGTTTAGAACTGAGAATGTTTAAAGCTTAACGGTGTTAGTGATATGTCTCAAAAACTGATATGATCCTCTTGCATGAGCTCACAAAAATATTGTCTGTAAATAGTTTATTTCTGCATTTTATTTTCTTTCAGAAAAATCCAAAAAGATTTTTGGTGTGTTTTAGCATAAAGTTTTGAAAAGTCAAAAAGATTTTAGACGACTGATATTGAAAAGCTGATTTTCAAAATTCTAAGTGCTAAACATGATGAACAATTGGTTTGGGGTGTTTGTGTTTGTTTTGATAAAGAAAAAACGTCAAAATTCCAAGTGGTTCATCAGTATCTGATTGATTGATTGGTTTGTAAAAAGTGATGATCTTATGCTTAAACGTTTATCATAAATCTTATGTTTGTGGTAGAGTTTTATGCAGGAAAAGTCAATATTTGAGGGGGAGCGCATGTTGGACTTGATAAACTCAAAAGATGTCAAATTTCAAAGTGAGGGAGTCTGTTGATGATAAAAGAGTAAGAGAAGAAGATAGAGAGAGAGAAGCCCAAAGACTGATCAAGACTGAAGATATGAAGACACAACATTGTTGTGACTCGATAGTCGACTCCATCAACATCTGAGGGGGAGTCTGTTGGTGCACTACATCTGTTGATTTCGTCTTAGATCGAGTCTGTCATTGTAATGTATAGATTAGGGCATGTTTTACGAGAAAACTGGAGAGTTTACGTGTTTTAGAGTATAGGTCCGCTTATACGGACATAGTAGGTTCTCTTTTGTGTCAGGTCCACTTATTCGAACATGGTAGGTTAGCTTTTATTTCAGGTGCGCTTATACGGACATGCCGTATAAGGGAACCTATCAGGTCCGCTTATATGGACATGCCGTATAAGGGGACCTCCTCACCTATATATACCGGATAAGGGGACCTCATTTGTAACACCTAGAATTCCATACCGAGGTGCTGCCGGTGTGAGAAACGATTGTAAAAGCTGTCAAATTAATCAGAAAAGAGAATTAAGAAGATATCTAGCTGTTTCTACGTCAGGTACTTGTTTTCCGCACCTGTATCTGATCAAACTCCTCTGATTGACACGTTCGGGTCAGAATCCGATCCTACACCTTCCGAGGTTATACCTTATGGTCACGTCGTTTAAGTAGTTGTATGATAGGTAATGTATGTGCCTTAGGTAAATTACCAAAATACCCTTTTTGCGCTAACATTCATTTTAAGCCTATGTAACATAACTTTTGACACATAAACTGATTTGGCAACAATATTAAACATGTTATGGCATATCTTGCTTGTCATAAGACTAGTTAGGCATTCTGAACGCGTTTTACGTGAACGACGCGTTAAAGTGGCATAAGCTACCTAAACGGGTCGTAACGGGTCAAAAGCACTTAGGATAGGTTTCGTTTTAGTATGTAGGCTTTGTTAAACCATAATACATAAGTTCCAACACTTATTTGGTTTACAAACCCTCGTACTACCCGATCCTCTGATAGGTCCGTTTATTAATGTAGATACCTATATTAGGTGCCGTTTGAATCGTGATCTTCTAGCTTGCTTGTTGGATATCTAAAGTCTATTAAGCAATCTCAAGTGAGTACATAGTCCCCTCTTTTACTATTTTTCAAACGTTTTGGGGTGAAACACATGTGCCTACTTGTTACTTTCGTGCTTTCCTTGTTTTCATATCATATACTTGCTATGTTCATTAGTACACTATTAGTAAATGATTTCATTATGTTTTTGCTATGTATGTCTATTGTGTGCATACTTAGTACATCGTTTTACATGACATTTTATGCTACGTATGTTCGTTTAGCGCATACTTAGTACATTATTTTACATTACCTTTTCACGCTATGGATGTTCATCATACTTAGTGCATTTGTTTTACATCACATGCTATGTATGTTCATCATGCTTAGTACATTTCATCACCTGCTTACATTTTGGGTATAACATTTGGTTTGTTTAAGTGGGACCATATACATTCATTAACTTTGATCACGCCGCTCGTTAGTAGGTAATGGTACCATAGGAATTGACAACTCCCGTTCCTGACATCCTAGGTATGTTTGGATGGAAGGAATGACCGAATTCGATTAAAACATAACACAGATAGACCCTTAATTTGTTTAAGGGTTTATCACCACAGTCACAAGGCTTGAATGTATGCATTTTCACAATACCGCATAAATGTTTGTATTCAGTATAGCATGCATTTTCCACAAAACATAACATTGATTTAAACCATGTTTTACTTCAATACGTTGTTTTGTGCATTTTTACCTATGGTTTAGTTGATACATATTTCACTTGCCATACATGACATTTTGTTTACACATTACTTGATTGACATTTGACATAGACATTTTGATATTGATATACACATTTCATGGTCTACATTTTGACATAAACGTTTTGACGTGGTTTTCACAAAGACATTTGACAAATGGTTTAGACATGGGCAATTTACATTGGTGGTTTGTTTGGGTAAGTGATTTAAGTGACAAGACGTGTGTAATGTGATACAAGCATGGTGGATACGCCGCTGGCACTTCCTATATATAAATGCTTGTATTGTGTTACATGTCGTAGCGTTATTTAAATCATTCAATTTGGATTTATAGATTTTTACAAATAACATATTTTCACAAGACATTGTTTTACAAAACAGTTTATTTTATACAACTTATTTTACTTGGTTAATCATTTAACCATACATTATTCTTTTACTTATACATATCATCTGATTTTATCGCTTTTCAAACGATTTACAAAACAAAACAATTTACAAGGTTCATGACTAACTTTTATTAAACATTTTCTTAAACTTAAGTCATGAATCCTATTTTCACAAAACCTATGTATCTCACAGGCATTTTTATTCTGACGTACCTATTTTCACATGTGTTTCAGGAGCAAACACATAGGATGTTCGTGACACGCTAGGGTTGACTTGGGCCTTAGTGACATAAAATGGAGCTGGTGTGTTGATACATGCAATGTCTGTTGACTACGTCTGCATTACGTCTTAGGTCAAGATAGGTCAACATAGGGTTTTGAAAGTCAAAATTAGGATATTATGTTGTAGTTTCGCTTTTATATACATAGGTATAGAGGTTTCGCTTTTATATCATTAAGGTTTCGCTTGTATGGTATTTAGGTAGTTTCGCTTATACGACATGTCGTATAAGCGAAAGCACAAGGACTATAAATAGGCATTATAAGCGAAACCTGATCATTATTCGTGTACGTTGGAGCGGAACTAGGTCATTGCTTGTGTAACGAAACTCTGTCAAATTTGCATCAGAAAGTGTATAAAGAGAAGGAATTGAAAAGGAAAAGCTGTGTAACTTCATTTACGTTGATTCCGCCTTCGTATGTGAAGATGAACGTTCTCAACTGACTGTTTAGGGTCGGAACACAGTCCAACAAGTGGTATCAGAGCTCAGGACGAGGAGTTCATACTACTACAGCTTGAATCTACAGAATTCTCTCATTTCTACTCACTTTCTCTCATACTTTTTCGATTTGAACTAGTTCCTACGGTTGAAATGGCCTGAAATTCGAGTATAACGTGTAAAACATACCATTAACAAACCCTAGAAAGTTTCAGATTAAAACACGGCTTAAAAATGGTAAAAATCAGTTAAAATTGGAGTTTCGCTTTTATGGACATCGCAGGTTCCGCTCGAAATACATAGGTTTCGCTCGAAATAACTAGTTAGTTCCGCCCATAGTGACATCGAGTAGTTTCGCTCATAAGGACCTGATAGTTTCGCTCATAGCACCACGGTCCACTAGTTTGGTTTCGCTTATTCGATCATTTCACTTTCGCTTATTCGGACAACTATAGTTTCGCTTATTCAGACAATATACTTTCGCTTATTCAGACAATATACTTTCGCTTATTCAGACATACCCTATTTCGCTTATTTGTCATCATTGTTCAAAATCTCAAAAAAAAAATTTCTAAGTGTTTGCTGATCTTGTAGATACACTCAAGATGGATGATATATTCTTGAACCCATTCAGCGACATGTATGCGTGTGCAGGAAATTCCAGAAACGATGATGCTTCACCAAGCAATGCTAATGAGAACCCGCCAAATGCGAAGAAAAAGTTAACGGAAGCTTGGGAATCTAAAAGTGCCTTCGGAACATTCAACAAACCCCAAAGCTAATGGCTATCGAGGAATACAGTCGGTGGTCTAGAAAGTTTGAAGATTGGTTGATGGCATTCGCATTTCCTAGTTGGAAAAGTCTGAAAAACGGCTATGAACATGGAAACAAAAATGGTGAAATTTTAACATCTGCTGATGAGATTGAATCGTTTGTAGCTGAGCAAAAATGTGTGGCTTTGTTATTTCAGTCCGTCCGGGAGGATATTATTTCTTTGATCAATTATTCAAATGCAAAAGATCTCTAGAATAAGCTACCAATAAAATGTTTAGGAAGTTCAGAAATTGTGAAAAACAAAAGAAAACTTCTTAGGAAAGAGTTTGATCTTTTTGGATGTTTAAAGAACGAATCAGTTTGTAAAATGATAGAAAGGTTTGGTCATCTGAAGCTGGAATTAGCATGACATGATATCATATATCCTGAGGATGAGCTTATCGACAAATTGTTCGATTCGTTGCCTGACGAGATGGATTGGAGATATTATGCGTTGATGCTGAAGAATACCATCAAGGATCCAGAAAAGTTGACTTTAGATCTGCTGATTGAGAAACTCGAGAGTCACGAGTTGGAGTTGAAGAAGACATTCAAAGTCAATCACTCATCTTATCAACAAAATTTGGATCTGTATTATCCGAAGAGCATGATGCCGAAAGTAACTTCTCCCAAGACTGCATTTTCTGCTGAGAATGTTTCCACAACAAGCAAAGAAAGTCAAAGCAGTCAAAGTAGTGGAAACCACAGTGGTTATCACAGTGGATCTTCATCATCTGCAAGTCATTCTGATGCAAAGAATCATTTTCAATGCAACATCGCAATAGATTTAAAGAATGCTCAGAATTTTGACGAGGAGTCGGCTAAGCAGCAGATGGTCTTCTTGGCGTCGGTGTTGGAATCATATGAAGGGTTAGTAGCTGGAAAGATCGGCAACACCAACCTGACGAAGGAAGATTATGATCAGATAGATCCTGAAGAAATGGAGCTGATCGATATTCGTTGGGCTATGGCCAGTGCTGTTCGTCGTGCACAGCGTTTCATGGAAATTACCGGTAGGAAGACAATTGGTGGTCCATCTACCAAATTGGGGTTCGATAAGTCCAAGGTGACATGCTTCAAATGTAAGCAAAAGGGCCACTTCAAGCGAGAATGCAGAAACGCTTATGCTGATGAGTCGGAGAACCCTTTCAGAGAGGATTACTACAAGAAGGCGATTTATCACCAGAATAAATCTGAGCCGCCTAGATTGAAGCAGGTTGAAGACAACAAAGAGAAATCTAGAGCTCTTGCGGTGATTTACGATGATGAGGGGTATGACTGGAGCCAAGAAGTTCTACCAGAGGACGATACGGTTGGTTACGCATTCATGGCGAAAAATGAACCTATTCCTTGGAAAGATAATCGTACTGAAGAGCAGAAGTATAGATACAGAAAAATGATTGCTGGAAACAGAATCATTAGAATTTCTGGTATCTATCTGGAAGCGAGGAGAGCGAGAAGATGGGATCCGGACAGAGAGTGTTACCTTGATCCGTATGGAAATATTGCGATTGATGACAAAACTCTTGATCTGGAAGCCATAATCAAGGAGTCAAAAGATGAGGATGAGTATTGGCAGAATAAATGGTGGGGAACTGGAGACGAGAAAGAGAAAGAAGAGAAAGAGAAAAAGGAGAAAGAAGAGATAGAGAAATCGAAGAAGATTGATACCTGGGAAAAATGGCTGACAAAGTGCTGGCTGCTAAGGCACTTGAGGTAGACTCTAACTCCGTGTCTGAGTCAAAAAGTCAGGTCAGTTCAAACGTGTCAACAAATACGTCAGGTAAGAAAATTGATGGAAATGTTGATTGCAAGAATTGCAACAAAGAGTGCAAATTTTGTAATACAGTCACGTATCTCAACGGTAGGAAAGTTGAAGATCTGACAGCAAAGGTCAGAAGCGTTGAGAATCAAATTCTCGATCGTGACAAAACAGTTAAAGCTTCAACTGAATGGATAAGAGAATTAACTAGCCAATTTGAAAATGATAAAATTGATCATGAAAAAGTTAAAAAGGAAAATGAAAAGTTAATTCTTGAAAACCGTCAGATTTCTGAAAAGTTTGAAAAGCTCAAAAGTACAATGAAAGATAATGATGATCGAAATGGTAAAACATATAAAGAAAATGTTCATCTAAAAGCAGTGCTGAGGGTAAAAGAAGAATCAATCAACCAACAACTAGATGAAATCGCTAAACTGAAACTTAAAGTTCAAGAGGCTGTAATCGAAAACGAGCGAATCCAGTTGAAGCTTAATAGTTACAGCTCCGCAAGCTTTGTTTTGCAACACATTGTTCCCAAACCCATCGGGAAAAACAAAGCTGGCGAAGACGAGTATTCTGATGGAACCGGGGTGGGTTTTCATAGAGTTCCACCGCCGATTTTGGATAATTACACGAAAAAGCAATCTGGGTTGGTTGAAATTGGAGAAGAAAGTGAAGTTAAACTTCCAGAAAACATTGATGTCATGTTCACATCTTCCAATGACGATAGTGTCCAAAATGATATTGTAAAAGATGTTGTTGAAAATGTGCTAAAACAGATAGTGACACTACTGAGGAAGATGGGTGTTTCTTGGACAAATACATTCCGAAACAAAAGTCCAAGAACAACTTAAATGAAGAATCAAATCTTGTCATGTACAAGATGATGGGTTCGGATAAGTTGTTTTCGGATTCAGAGTTTTTTCAATTGAGAATGTTAACATGAACAAATTGACAAATGTTTTCAAGTTGGTCGAAGTTGAGTTGTCAGAAGTGAACAATCTGAGTCAAACAAAGAGAAAAATGAGTTTTGAGAAAAATAAATCACACCACAAGAAACCTGTTAATCCATCGCGTTTTTATAATAATAACAGAAACAATTGGTCAGGTGGTTATCAGGGGGTAAGCCTTATCAGAAAAGAAATGTTCCAAACAAGAGGCTTGTTGAGAAGAAGGTGTTTGTGAATAGTTCAAATTCACTTGATGATGAAGAGAAAGAAATTTTTACAAGATCAAATAAAGTGTTCTTTCAGAAAAGAGCTTCACAGGCTCAGTCTAAAGGCACAAGTCGAGTTGTTGATACTCGAACATGCTTCAGATGTAATCAAGTTGGTCACATTGCCCGAAAGTGTACCAACGTGAAGCCTAAGACTGAAACTGTGAAGATTCAACAAAAGAAAGTTGAGGAGAAGGGCAAAGCACAAATTGTTGTTGAGAAAAAGAATGTGAAAAATAATAACATCAAGGAGAAAAATGAACCTGTAAAGAAGTTGGTAACTAAAAACGACAAATTTTACAAAAGGGTTGCATTATCTCAACAAATTTGGAAACCTAAAACAGAGATGAAAATTTCAACTTCTGAAGAGAAAAAGGCTGAAGAATCAATTCCGATTGATTATGATGCAAATTTTCCACCTCTTAAGGCTGAAAATTTCAAAATTCAAATTGCGCGAGTCAAGGTTACGCCTAAGGCTGATGAGGCCTGGGTGGACTCAATGTTTGATTAAACAGTTTGAATTGCCGGAGCTTCCTGGATCGCAAAGCATGAATCGGCATCTTTATTGAAGATGGTTAAGTCAAAGTTTGTTATGTGCAGGATCTTCCAAAACTTGTATCCAGATGGATTATGGATAGTGGAGCTTCAAGACATATGACAGGGAAGACTGCGTTGCTATATGATGTGAAAAATATCAATGGTGGTTACGTAGGTTTTACTGGTAATCAACGAGGAAGAATTATTGGTGAAGGAACGTTATCCAACGGGATTGTAACGTTTGAGAGAGTTAATTACATTGCTGAGCTGGAGAATAATCTGCTGAGTATCTCCCAGATTTGTGACAGGATGTATACTACTCACTTCACTGACAAAGAATGTTTGATCTTGAAACCGGGATTTGTAATACCTGAGGAATGGATTATCATGAGGGCACCAAGAGTTAATGATCTGTACATGTTAGACATGAGTGTAGCTACTACAACCACTAGTCAGACTCATTGTTTCGTGTCCAGAGCAACTGAAAAAGAATCGAGATTGTGGCACCGGAAGATGGGGCATATACATCTTAGAAAAATGAATCATTTGGTGCATAATGATTTGGTTACAGGAGTTCATGTCAAAGGTTTTCATCTGGAAAGGGGAGTGCATTAGTTGTGTTAAAGGCAAACAGAAGAAAAAGTCACACCCTACAAAGCAAGTCAATTCAGTTTCGAGACCTCTGGAAAGACTTCACATGGATTTGTTTGGTCTGGTGAACGTCAAGAGTATTACAGGAGATTACTACTGTTTGGTCGTTACTGATGATTATTCCAGATTTTCATGGGTTTCTTTCTTGAAAACCAAAGACGAAACTTTTGATAATTTGATGTCATTGTTCAAGAGAATTGAGAATCTGTACCAAAGGCGTATCAAAAGAATTCGATGTGATAATGGTACTGAATTCAAGAATAGCAAGATGGAAGAATTTTGTGATGAAAGAGGTATATTGCCTGAGTTTAGTGCTCCGTACACTCTGCAACAGAATGGAGTCGCAGAACGCAAAAATCGGACACTAATCGAGACGGCTAGAACTATGCTCGCAGATTCAAAGTTACCGATTAATTTTTTGGCTGAAGCTGTTTCCGCCGCATGCTATACGCTCAACAGGGTTCTTACTGTCAAGAAGTTCAACAAAACATGCTTTGAGCTAATCAATAATCGCAAACCGACTTTGAAGTATCTAGAACCGTTCGGGTCACCCTGTACAGTTATAGAGCCTCATGGAAAGTTTGGTCCGAAGTGCATTGAGCCACATGTGTTTCAGGAGCAAACACATAGGATGTTCGTGACACGCTAGGGTGGACTTGGGCCTTAGTGACATAAAATGGAGCTAGACTAGTTAAAACATGTTATGTACTCTTTGTTTCAGTTGTTTTAAGACAATGTAACTCGTTTTTTTTATCAATAAAATATAACTTTGTACTGCCATGGTTGTGAAACAATAATTCTGTTACAACACTCCCCAACGTTTCCGCCACGATTTGATGTTTTACGTGGTCGGGGTGCGACAATATGAAAACAAACTATACAAGAACATGACAACTGATATGAATCACTTCAATTCTCCATCCACTTGGCATAAACAATCAGAACTCCCCCTCACAACAAACTATTTTCTCATTAAGATTTCAAAACACTTAAGTTTTGTTTTAATCAAAATGGTTTTTCCGGAAAATAAGTTCGTTTATCAACCACGTGTGGGTTTGGGGTCACTTCATCACTTTTTTTACCAAAACTTTTGAATGATAGTTAAATCTAGTTCAATTTAATGACCTTCAATAACCTCTTGTAAGATCAACTATTAAAAATTTTCAACCAATTCCTATCAGTTGGTTGAATTCTCAAAGTGCCGATTCCTACTCCACACTTACCAACCTGGGAGTTCCGGCAATTCCCACTTTTCAAATTTTAAATTTTCAAGAAAGATGCCGATTCATGCTCTGCGATTACCAACTTGGGAGCTCCGGCAATTCACACTTTTCAAATTTTAAATTTTCAAGAAAGATGCCGATTCATGCTCCGCGATTACCAACTTGGGAGCTCTGGCAAGTCAGGTTTTTATTCAACAAAGAATATATCCACCCAAGCCTGACCAGCCTTGGGTGTAACCTTTTCAGTCTCATTTGGGGTTGTATCTTTCCTTTTTAATTGATAAAATTCCTTAACCCCTTTAGCCTTCCCCTCAATCATTTTTCCAAAAATGTTTTTCACATCAGGGTTAAAGGCCTTTTCAATATCGAATTTTTTCATTTTAGGAAAAAAATGTTTTGAAATCTCAACTTTTCCGATTTTAGATTTTAAATTCTTAGCACTTAGTGGTGGAAAATTTACATCATCCACTGGCGGAACTTTCTTCTCATCTTTCACAACAACATGCGGCTCCTCTGATTTTGTGGAATCAGATTCATCACCAGAACTGTTTCTTGATTTCTTAACAACCCATTGTTGATTGTTAAGTTTTCCCTTCTTTTTGAAAACATTTTTCAAACACTCACCAACTTCATAAATTGAATTTTCAAAAACTTTAAGTTTGTTCGTTGGTGGTTCGACTTTCTCAACAATCTTTTCTTTTAGTTTCTCAGATACTTCCTGTTTTGTCTTTTTCTGAAAAACATTCTTCAGACAATTTTTAGCAATATGACCAGCAGTTTTGCACTGAAAACAAGTTCTTGTTTCTGTCTTTTTCTGAACAACATTCTTCTTCAATTCTTCTTGCTTCTTGGCAAGGAACTCTTGATTCGTCTGCTTCTTGAAAGCTTGCTCTTTCTCAGTGTCACACCCCGACCACGTAGAACATACAAAACGTGGCGGAAACGTCGGGGAGTGATGTAACAGAATTAATTGTTTCAAATCTGTCACACCCCGACCACGTAGAACATACAAAACGTGGCGGAATCGTCGAGGAGTGTTGTAACAGAATCAATTGTTTCAAATCCATGGCGAATGAAGTTTCGTTTTATAAATCAAACATGAAGGTTTACATTGTCTAAACAAGAATCAAAGTGTACATAACATAAATTAACTAGTTCTTGTCTCGTTTTAAGTCACTAAGGCACAGGTCCGCCTAAGTATGTCTTGATAAGTCCTATGCATCATCTCCTGAAAACACATGTGAAAATAGGTACGTCAGCATAAAAATGCATGTGAGATACATTGGTTTTGTGAAAACGGAATTCATGACTTGAGTTTGAGAAAATGTTTAGTCATGAACCTCGTATTTTGCTTTGTCTTGTAAATCATTTGAAAAACGGTAAGATCAAATGATATGTATAAATAAGAGAACAATGCATGGTTAACTGAGTACCCATGTAAAAAGAGTTTGTATAAGATTTGTTGTTTGTAAATCAATGTCTTGTGAAAAGCGTGTTATTTGTATAAAATGTTCTATGTTTCAAATTGAAATGATTCAAATAACGCTACGATATGTAATACCATACAAACACTTATATATAGGAAGTACCAGCGGCGTATCCACCATGCTTGTATCATATTACACATGCCTCGTTACTTAAATCACTTACTCAAACCAAACCATCAAGATGAAATGTTTAACAACGGCAGAAATGTTCATGTATAGTCAAATGTCTATTGTCAAATGTAATCCATGTCAACGGATACAACTGGTTTACACGGTTCAATGGTTACAGACGGTTCATGAAATTGAAGGGTTAAGACGGTTCACATAGTCAAATGGTTACAACGGTTCAAAATGTAGTGTAATGTGTTCATATGCTGGATGAGCATATGCAACAGTAATGCAATGTGAAACAATGTACTACGTATGCACACAATGGGCGTACGTAGCATGAAATGTATTGTAGAGTACAACGGTTCAAAATGTAGTGTGATGTGTTCATATGCTGGATGAGCATATGCAACAGTAATGCAATGTGCAACAATGTACTAAGTATGCACACAATGGGCATACATAGCATGTAATGTAAAACAATGTACTAAGTACGCACACAATGGGCATACATAGCATGTGATGTAAAGTGTTGTGCTAAGTATGCACACGATGAACATACATAGCATGAACACAATGAAATCATGTACTATATATGAACTATTGAACATAGCAAGTATATGATGTGAAAACAGGAAAGCATGAAAGTAACAGATAGGCACATGTGTTTCACCCCAAAACAGTTTAGAAAACAGTAAAAGAGGGGTTCAATGTACTCACCTGAGATTGCTTTGAGTTCCTTGTATAATAACCAGATAATGCTAAAGATCACGGAATATCAACGGCACCTAATAGGTAGCTTATGTTAATATACCGGACCAAATCGGAAGGATCGGACAGTATGCGGGTTCGAAAACCAAACGAGTATGGAGACTCGTGTAATATGGTTTAACAAAGCCTACATACTAAAATGAAACTTAACCTAAGTGCTTACGGTCCATCACGACCCGTTTAGGTAGCTTATGCCACCTTACGCGTCGTTCGCGTAGAACGCGTCTGGAACGCCTAACATCGTGACCACAAGGTATAACCTCGGAAGGTTATAGCTATGGTCACCTAATGTGTTTGGTCAGGTCCTAATGACCGACAAAATGGGTCGGGTTCGAAAGCATAAGCGATGGTTTAGATCGCTTACCTTACGACCCTATATAAGCACTAAACTAAAAGTGACGAGCTAAGCATGTTAGAACATGCTTAACTAAGTTTGAAAACAGGTTTGACATCAAAACAAACGGCTTTGATGCTCACGAGTAGTTTGGTTACAAAATATGCAAGAATGCACATTTTGGCCGAAACTACGACTCGTCACTGAGCCTAGATAACGTGGTGATCAGTAGGTATGGTCACTATGGACCATAACCATCGTGATCACGCTCACGTTATGAAGTTCCATGAACTTCGCATCGACCATAAGCTGGTCAATGCAGAAAGTCAACAAAACGTTGACTTTCGGACTCGAAAAGCGAATAAAAGAGCGAAAGAAGACTTACGGAGGGTCCCCGAGTGCAAATCAAGATCAAACAGCTCAGGTATGAAACAATGGTTTCAACTTAGAGCTTTAGGATCTGATTTTGTGATTTTTACACTAAAGGGGGGGGGTATTTATAGGAAAAGTGGAACCGTTAGGATCGTTTTATCGAATATCGAGCCTTGATCACGTGCGTACATGTGTCCAGTCGATAAGTTCAGTGAACTTGACTCTTGGCTCTTCATTGGGTGAAAAGGCATTGCCCCTTGATCGAACGAAAGGCCAGATTCTGCATTAAATGCAAAATCTTTCTGTCAGACATCCCCACGCGGCCCGCCTCACATTTGGGCAAAACTCACGCGGGCCGCCTGGCCCTCTCTGATCTGCACCACTTGCAGAATTTACACATTTGGTCCCTGTTGCGTGTTTAAGCTATTTCCAGCCCTTCTAAGACCTGTAAAGCCATCTTTAAGGCCCTAAAATGATGCCTAAACATTGTGGACATGAAACATGCCCAAAAATATGTCGGATGTCGGTTCGTTTGGCCGTACGATCGCGATGTTCGCTTAATTACGACGGAATGCGCATAAGTGTGAAAGACGATCCAAATGACGCGACGAATGGATTTTTCTCATGCCAAACACTAAGGCATAATATAAGGATGCTTACATAAATTTTTGGATGTCCGGATGTACTCAGAACGTAAGTTATGCGCGAAAGTGCAAACTTGTGCACTTTTTGACACTTTTAGTCCCTGAATGACCCAGAAGTTTATTTTAGCATACCAAACCCCTCAAAGCCTATTTCTAAGCCATGTAAAGGATATTTATGGTATGTTTAACTTATGGACATGTTCCGGAATGTTCGTTATAGTTCAGATTGGCATACTTTCGCAGTTTGTCAAGTTTAGTCCCTGTAAGCGAATTAACTTGTTTTTGCTATACCAAAGCCTTCAAAACTTATTTCTAAGTTATGTAAAGGTTATTTAAGGTACATTGAGTGTATGTTGATGTTCCGGAGTATTTGTCGCAATAAACTGAGTACGTTTACGCACCAGTTTGCGTATAATGCTCTAGAAAGCGATGTAGAGTCTGAATTTGAACAATAATTGATATGTGCAAAACATACACATATTTATACAAGATCCCAAGTATGAAATACAATATTTCATCGGCTTGGTATTTGTTTGATGGTCGCGGTGACACAGGTGTCACAGTTTCCCCTACTTTAGGAAATTTCGTCCCGAAATTTATTCGTAGGAGTCTATTTGTGAATTTGCCAAATAACCACCAATGATATGTAAGGCAATATCTTGTCATTTCCTTAACGGTCATTCTTCCGAAACGAAAATGAACAGACGGGTCATTTTCAATGGTTGCTTCATCAGAATTGGAAATGAAGGATTACACAACGGATATTCATTTCCTCAACGGAAAATCTTCAGAAACGAAAATGAACAAACGGGGTCATCTTCAACGGTTGCTTCCTCAGAGTTGGAAATGAAGTATTACACAACGGATATTCATTTCCTCAACGGATAATCTTCAGAAACGAAAATGAACAAACGGGGTCATCTTCAACGGTTGCTTCCTCAGAGTTGGAAATGAAGTATTACACAACGGATATTCATTTCCTCAACGGATAATCTTCAGAAACGAAAATGAACAAACGGGGTCATCTTCAACGGTTGCTTCCTCAGAGTTGGAAATGAAGTATTACACAACGGATATTCATTTCCTCAACGGATAATCTTCAGAAACGAAAATGAACTAACGGAGTCATCTTCAACGGTTGCTTCCTCAGAGTTGGAAATGAAGGATTACACAACGGATATCCATTTCCTCAACGGATAAATCTTCAGAAACGAAAATGAGCTAACGGAGTCATCTTCAACGGTTGCTTCCTCAGAGTTGGAAATGAAGGATTACACAACGGATATTCATTTCCTCAACGGATAATCTTCAGAAACGAAAATGAACAAACGGGGTCATCTTCAACGGGTATTCTTCAGATTTGGAAATGAAGGATAAACGGTTATTCATTTCCTCAACGGATAAATCTTCAGAACGAAAATGAACAAACGGGGTCATTTTCCTCGACGGGTATTCTTCAGATTTGGAAATGAAGGATAAACGGATATTCATTTCCTCAACGGATATTCTTCAGAAGCGAAAAATGAATAGCTAGTTCATTTTTCCTCAACGGATGCTTCATCAGAATTGGAAATGAATAGGGTTATCTCTAGACACATGACAGAACTTGCTGTGATTTCTGTGCACTAAATTTCCATAATTATGTATGCATCCATAATTACGTAATCCCTTGCACAGTCCGCACAGTTTGTTTTGTAATGTTTTGGGGAAGGATATCAAACTTGTGACGAGGGTGACTAGACTTCCATCGGTTCCTTTTAATTAGATCGACAGGGGATCCTCTTGGTTAGGCCACCAAGGAGTCCTTTCAGCTATATCATCACATGATATCCCTAACCAGATTTTTGGATGAATCTGTTTAGCTAGACCACTCAAGGGGTCTAATTATGAAGTAGTACTTTATAATCCGAGGGACTTAAATATAACATAGAAGTCCATTGAGGATTTTAAGTAATACCTTTGGGCATCCTACTATGAATCTCTTGTACACGGATATGTAAGTTTCTATGAAGATTTGGATAACATAATTTGGATCACACAACAATACATAAGGAAACACATAAGCACATGGTCACATAATTGTTTAATTTGATCATAATTTGTTATTAACTTGTTATCGATTGAATACGGATATGGAAACCTGTCGACGGATCTCAAGGTTCACTGGAATCTATCTGAGAAGATAGAAAGATCTCCCAAAATTTGATTTTTGATTACAAGGAATCACCACATTCGAATGAAGGTATACAACAATTAAAGACTTACGGGAAATTCCTAGGTACCCTATTAAGGATTTATAGTGGTACCTTGGGTATTCGTCTTGTGTTGTAACCTGCGCCTTGTACTTCGTTTCCTTAGAATAAACGGGTACTTAGGAATTCCGTGGAAGACGCAAGCGATTATAGAATGGGAGAATTTTGGGGGTAGTTTGTTCTTCAAGGAATACGATTCCTTGATTGTCGGTATTGCAAGGGATATGTCGTTTATACATGCAACCATAGAAATACATTGCAATGTAAATGAAAGATTTTATTTATAAACAACGATATCAACTGTTCCTTGGATCTTGACAACAAAAGAAACTTAATACATAAGACATGATTATTTCTAAACGATGTTGTCTTCTAGTCAGTCGGGTGATCATCCTTGTGCTGGATTTGCATTAGCAAGCTTTGGGCAATTTCTTCGGAAATGACCCATCTCGCCATAGTTGAAACAAGAACCTGGTAGGAAACGACCTTGAGCGGGATTGTTGCCAGCTTGGTTTGGTGCAGCTGCAGCTGGGCAGATTCTTGTTGTATGGCCTATGAGTCCACAAGTTTGGCATTTGCGGCACTGTACATTAGCGTGATGATGGAGGCTACATTGGTGGCACAAGGGTGCAGTTCCATTGTATGGTTTTCTAGCAGGGGGTTGAGCTGGTTGGTTGGGGACGGCTTGACCATTGTGAGCGACCACGGCGAAGTTCTGAGAAGCCTTTCGCTTCCTTGACTTCTTAGGAGATTCAGTATGTTCATCCATGGTCTTTGATTCCTCGATTGGGTTCGATTCCCCGGCCGATTTCTTGTCACCTTTTCGAAAAAGTTTATGCTTTCTGATCTGCGATTCAGTCAAGGTTGCAGATAGCTCAATGGCCTGACGGAGTGTGGTAGGGTTGCTACCAGTGACAATGTCTTGTACCGAGTCCGGCAGGCCGTCGATGTACCTTTCGATAGCCTTGTCGAGTGGGGCGACCATAGTCGGGCAAAGTAGACTCAACTCCTCAAACCTATCAGTATATGCCCTGTGTTCGCCACTATCTTGTTTCAAATCATCAAACTCCTTCTCCAACGCTCATTGTTCATGACGAGGACAAAACTCTCTCATCATAAGTGCTCTCAGTTCAGCCCATGTTTGTGCTAGAGCAACATCTGCACCACGGTCTCTCATTACCCCGTTCCACCATGTAAGAGCCCTCTTCTGAAACACACTCGAAGAAAACTCGACCTTGCGATTTTCCGGACACTGCACGTGGCGAAAGGTATTCTCGATGCTCTCGAACCATTGGAGAAGCCCAGTTGCTCCCTCAGAACCACTAAACTTGAGTGGTTTAGCCGAGTTAAAGTTCTTGAAATTGCATGTACCATTGTTGTTGTTGTTGGCTTGGTTCCATTGAGCAAAGAGATTTGGGAATTGAGCAGCCATCTGCTGCGCAATAATTTATGCCAGCTCGGCAGTTGCTATCTGGTGTTCGCGTCGAGGAGGCATTCTAAAAGAGGAAAACATGAAAGGAAACAAATAAAATGGTATTGGGTAAGAATAGGATGTTACAATCACTGACCATAATCACGGTTGATTGTCACTTGTTTGAATCATGAAGCAAACAAACAACACCAGGGCTGAATCAAAGCAAATAGATCCTCATAGTGTATCGCGAAGACATGCTCGCCTATAAGTGGACACTCACCCCAAGAGTTCCCAGGTAAGAGTGACTGGTCCGATTATGCGGATTTGTACGAACACTCTAACCTTAGACAGAAAACCCAGGGTACAGGCATTCACCCTTCCAGTTTGCACGTGTTCACACTATTTAGGACCCAAAACTTTGACGGGAGTTTTGGAAATTCAAAGGGGTTCAAAACCTTATAACAAAGGGTTCAAAACCTTACAATAGAGGGTTCAAAACCTAGTAATCAATCATCCTAGAACAGATGATTAGCTTTCAAGGCGGTTTTGAAATTTATGTTCTTGTTGTGGTCGTCGCCTAAGGGTAGGTGACGGTATTGTTTTGTGACTAAACGCAAGTAAACTCGCGTTAGGTTCCTAGGAAGGTTATAGACTAGGTCAAAGCATTACTAATAACCTAATTCCCTATAACCATTGGCTCTGATACCATCTTTTCTGTCACACCCCGACCACGTAGAACATACAAAACTTGGCGGAATCGTCGGGGAGTGTTGTAACAGAATCAATTGTTTCAAATCCATGGCGAATGAAGTTTCGTTTTATAAATCAAACATGAAGGTTTACATTGTCTAAACAAGAATCAAAGTGTACATAACATAAATTAACTAGTTCTTGTCTCGTTTTAAGTCACTAAGGCACAGGTCCGCCTAAGTATGTCTTGATAAGTCCTATGCATCATCTCCTGAAAACACATGTGAAAATAGGTACGTCAGCATAAAAATGCCTGTGAGATACATTGGTTTTGTGAAAACGGAATTCATGACTTGAGTTTGAGAAAATGTTTAGTCATGAACCTCGTATTTTGCTTTGTCTTGTAAATCATTTGAAAAACGGTAAGATCAAATGATATGTATAAATAAGAGAACAATGCATGGTTAACTGAATAACCATGTAAAAAGAGTTTGTATAAGATTTGTTGTTTGTAAATCAATGTCTTGTGAAAAGCGTGTTATTTGTATAAAATGTTCTATGTTTCAAATTGAAATGATTCAAATAACGCTACGATATGTAATACCATACAAACACTTATATATAGGAAGTACCAGCGGCGTATCCACCATGCTTGTATCATATTACACATGCCTCGTTACTTAAATCACTTACTCAAACCAAACCATCAAGATGAAATGTTTAACAACGGCAGAAATGTTCATGTATAGTCAAATGTCTATTGTCAAATGTAATCCATGTCAACGGATACAACTGGTTTACACGGTTCAATGGTTACAGACGGTTCATGAAATTGAAGGGTTAAGACGGTTCACATAGTCAAATGGTTACAACGGTTCAAAATGTAGTGTAATGTGTTCATATGCTGGATGAGCATATGCAACAGTAATGCAATGTGAAACAATGTACTACGTATGCACACAATGGGCGTACGTAGCATGAAATGTATTGTAGAGTACAACAGTTCAAAATGTAGTGTGATGTGTTCATATGCTGGATGAGCATATGCAACAGTAATGCAATGTGCAACAATGTACTAAGTATGCACACAATGGGCATACATAGCATGTAATGTAAAACAATGTACTAAGTACGCACACAATAGGCATACATAGCATGTGATGTAAAGTGTTGTGCTAAGTATGCACACGATGAACATACATAGCATGAACACAATGAAATCATGTACTATATATGTACTATTGAACATAGCAAGTATATGATGTGAAAACAGGAAAGCATGAAAGTAACAGATAGGCACATGTGTTTCACCCCAAAACAGTTTAGAAAACAGTAAAAGAGGGGTTCAATGTACTCACCTGAGATTGCTTTGAGTTCCTTGTATAATAACCAGATAATGCTAAAGATCACGGAATATCAACGGCCCCTAATAGATAGCTTATGTTAATATACCGGACCAAATCGGAAGGATCGGACAGTATGCGGGTTCGAAAACCAAACGAGTATGGAGACTCGTGTAATATGGTTTAACAAAGCCTACATACTAAAATGAAACTTAACCTAAGTGCTTACGGTCCATCACGACCCGTTTAGGTAGCTTATGCCACCTTACGCGTCGTTCGCGTAGAACGCGTCTGGAACGCCTAACATCGTGACCACAAGGTATAACCTCGGAAGATTATAGCTATGGTCACCTAATGTGTTTGGTCAGGTCCTAATGACCGACAAAATGGGTCGGGTTCGAAAGCATAAGCGATGGTTTAGATCGCTTACCTTACGACCCTATATAAGCACTAAACTAAAAGTGACGAGCTAAGCATGTTAGAACATGCTTAACTAAGTTTGAAAACAGGTTTGACATCAAAACAAACGGCTTTGATGCTCACGAGTAGTTTGGTTACAAAATATGCAAGAATGCACATTTTGGCCGAAACTACGACTCGTCACTGAGCCTAGATAACGTGGTGATCAGTAGGTATGGTCACTATGGACCATAACCATCGTGATCACGCTCACGTTATGAAGTTCCATGAACTTCGCATCGACCATAAGCTGGTCAATGCAGAAAGTCAACAAAACGTTGACTTTCGGACTCGAAAAGCGAATAAAAGAGCGAAAGAAGACTTACGGAGGGTCCCCGAGTGCAAATCAAGATCAAACAACTCAGGTATGAAACAATGGTTTCAACTTAGAGCTTTAGGATCTGATTTTGTGATTTTTACACTAAAGGGGGGGGGGGGGTATTTATAGGAAAAGTGGAACCGTTAGGATCGTTTTATCGAATATCGAGCCTTGATCACGTGCGTACATGTGTCCAGTGGATAAGTTCAGTGAACTTGACTCTTGGCTCTTCATTGGGTGAAAAGGCATTGCTCCTTGATCGAACGAAAGGCCAGATTCTGCATTAAATGCAAAATCTT
Organism: Helianthus annuus; assembly: GCF_002127325.2. Lineage (NCBI taxonomy): Eukaryota > Viridiplantae > Streptophyta > Magnoliopsida > Asterales > Asteraceae > Helianthus > Helianthus annuus. Next base: position 109,700,152 of record NC_035436.2, read on the forward strand.
TCTGTCAGACATCCCCACGCGGCCCGCCTCACATTTGGGCAAAACTCACGCGGGCCGCCTGGCCCTCTCTGATCTGCACCACTTGCAGAATTTACACATTTGGTCCCTGTTGCGTGTTTAAGCTATTTCCAGCCCTTCTAAGACCTGTAAAGCCATCTTTAAGGCCCTAAAATGATGCCTAAACATTGTGGACATGAAACATGCCCAAAAATATGTCGGATGTCGGTTCGTTTGGCCGTACGATCGCGATGATCGCTTAATTACGACGGAATGCGCATAAGTGTGAAAGACGATCCAAATGACGCGACGAATGGATTTTTCTCATGCCAAACACTAAGGCATAATATAAGGATGCTTACATAAATTTTTGGATGTCCGGATGTACTCAGAACGTAAGTTATGCGCGAAAGTGCAAACTTGTGCACTTTTTGACACTTTTAGTCCCTGAATGACCCAGAAGTTTATTTTAGCATACCAAACCCCTCAAAGCCTATTTCTAAGCCATGTAAAGGATATTTATGGTATGTTTAACTTATGGACATGTTCCAGAATGTTCGTTATAGTTCAGATTGGCATACTTTCGCAGTTTGTCAAGTTTAGTCCCTGTAAGCGAATTAACTTGTTTTTGCTATACCAAAGCCTTCAAAACTTATTTCTAAGTTATGTACAGGTTATTTAAGGTACGTTGAGTGTATGTTGATGTTCCGGAGTATTTGTCGCAATAAACTGAGTACGTTTACGCACTAGTTAATGCTCCAGAAAGCGATGTAGAGTTTGAATTTGAACAATAATTGATATGTGCAAAACATACACATATTTATACAAGATCCCAAGTTTGAAATACAATATTTCATCGGCTTGGTATTTGTTTGATGGTCGCGGTGACACAGGTGTCACAAAATCCATGGCAATTGAAGTTTCGTTTTATTAATCAAACATGAAATTTTACATTGTTTTAAACAAGAACCAAAGAGTACATAACATAAATTAACTAGTTCTTCTCCCGTTTTAAGTCACTAAGGCACAGGTCCGCTAAGTATGTCTTGATAAGTCCTATGCATCATCTCCTGAAAACACATGTGAAAATATGTACGTCAAAAAATGCATGTGAGATACATAGGTTTTGTGAAAAACAGAATTCATGACTTATGTTTGAGAAAATGTTTAGTCATGAACCTTGTAATTTGCTTTGTCTTGTAAATCATTTGAAAAATGATAAGATCAGATGATATGTATAAATAAGAGAATAATGTATGGTTAAATGAATAACCATGTAAAATGAGTTTGTATAAGATAAGTTGTTTGTAAATCAATGTCTTGTGAAAAGTATGTTATTTGTATAAAATGTTATATGTCTCAAATTGAAATGATTCAAATAACGCTACAATATGTAACACCATACAAACAATTATATATAGGAAGTACCAGCGGCGTATCCACCGTGCTTGTATCATATTGCATACGCCTCGTTACTTAAATCACTTACTCAAACCAATACATCAAGGTGAAATGTTTAACAATTGTTGAAATGTTTATGTATAGTCAAATGTCTATTGTCAAATGTAAATCATGTCAACAGATACAACTGGTTCACACGATTCAATAGTTACAAACGGTTCATATAATCAAAGGGTTAAGACAGTTCACATAGTCAAATGGTTACAACGGTTCAAAATGTAGTATAATGTGTTCATATGCTGGATGAGCATATGCAACAGAAATGCAAGGTAAAACAATGTACTAAGTATGCACATAATGGGCGTACATAGCATAAATGTAATGTAAAACAATGTACTAAGTATGCACACAATGGGTGTACATAGCATGAAATTTATTGAAATCATGTACTATAAATGTACTAATAAACATAACTAGCATATGATATGAAAGCATGAAAAGCATGAAAGTAGCAAGTAGGCACATGTGTTTCACCCCAAAACAGTTTGGAAAACAGTAAAAGAGGGGTATATGTACTCACTTGAGATTGCTTTGAAGTCCTTGTATAACAACCAAATAATGCTAGAGATCACAGATATCAAACGACACCTAATATAGGTAACTATGTTAATATACCGGACCTAAATCGGAGGATTGGATAGGATGCGGGTTCGTAAACCAAACGAGTATGGAGACTTGTGTAATATGGTTTAACAAAGCCCACATACTAAAATGAAACTTAACCTAAGTGCTTACGACCCATTACGACCCGTTTTGGTAGCTTATGCTACCTTAACGCGTCGTTCGCGTAAAACGCGCTTGGAGCGCCTAACGTCGTGACCATAAGGTATAACCTCGGAAGGTTATTCCCTATACAACTATGGTCACCTAATGTGTTTGGTCGGATCCTAAAGATCGACTAAATGGGTCGGGTTCGAAAGTATAAGCGATTATTTAGATCGCTTACCTTACGACCCTATATAACCACCTATACTAAAAGTGACGAGCTAAGCATGTTAGAACATGCTTAACTAAGTTTAGAAAACAGGTTTGGTATCAAAACAAACGATTTTGATACCTATGAGTAGTTTGGTTACAAAATATGCAAGAATGTGCATTTTGGCCAAAACTACGACTCGTCACTGAGCCTAGATAACGTGGTAATCAGTAGGTGTAGTCACTATGGACTATAACCATCGTGATCACGCTCACGTTATGAAGTTCAAACGAACTTCGTGTTGACCATAAACTGGTCAACGTAGAAAGTCAAACAAAGCTTGACTTTCGGACTCGAAAAGCGTATAAAAGAACGAAAGAACACTTACGAAGGGTCCCGAAAGCTAATCTTGATCCAGGAGCTCAGGTATGAAGCAATGGCATCAACTTAGAGCTCTTTGATCAGATTTGTGGGTTTTTGCAAGAAAGGGGGGGTATTTATAGGATATGCAAGACCGTTAGGATCGTTTCTTGAATATCGTGCCTTGATCTTACCCGTACACTTGTCGCAATGTTGTGGTAGCTTATTTTGCCCCCACCATAGGGATTTGACAAGTGGCGTTGCCCTTTGGGTGATCGAAAGGGTGTTGCAAGTTGATTAAAAACATTGAATCTGGTCTGGGAGGCTGACGCGGGCCGTGTAAAGGAACACCCTGGGCTTACGCGGGCCGCCTGGATGTTCTGATCAGAAAACAAGTTTCAGAAATGACAGTTTAGGTCCCTGTTGTGGTTTAAGGCCATTTCTGACATGTTTAAGGCCTGTTAAGCCATCTTTAAGGCCCTAAAATGATGCTTAAACATTGTGGACATGAAACATGCTCAAAAATATGCCGGATGTCGGTTCGTTTGGCCGTACGATCGCGATGTTCGGTTAATTACGATGGAATGCGCATAAGCGCGAAAAACGATCCAAAATGCGAGACGAATGGATTTTTCTCATGCCAAACACTAAGGCATAATATTATGATGCTTACATAAATTTTTGGATGTCCGGATGTATTCAGAAAGTAAGTTATGCGCGAAAGAGCAAACTTATGCACTTTTTGACGCTTTTAGTCCCTGAATGACCCAAAAGTTTATTTTAGCACACCGAACCCCTCAAAGCCTATTTCTAAGCTATGTAAAGGATAATTAGGGTGTGTTTAACTTATGGTCATGTTCCGGAATGTTCGTTACAGTTCAAATTGGCATACTTTTGCAGTTTGTCAAGTCTAGTCCCTGTAAGCGATTTAACTTGATTTTGCCATACCAAAGCCTTCAAAACTTATTTCTAAGCTATGTAAAGGTTATTTAAGGTATGTTAAGCCTATTTCACTATTCCAGAGTGTTTGTTGCATTAAACTGGTTATATTTACGCATCAGCGCGTGTATAACCTTCTAGAAAGCGATTAAGAGCTTGAAATCGAACAAGAGTTGATATGTGCAAAAGATACAATTTTTTATACAGATCCCAAGTATGAAATAGAATATTTCATTGGATTGGTATTTGTTTGATGGTCTCAGTGACCCAGATGTCACACTCAGCCTCTGTCGTTTTTCCTGAAACAAACACAGTTATTGGTTTATATACCCTTTCATTTTTATAATTTTTCGTTTGGTTAAATCCAAGACCTTTCTTTTTGAAATTACGATTATGGTTTGGTTTCTTTTGGAAACTATAACCACAATTGTAACCCATTTTCTTGTTAATTCTTTGTTGATCTCTTGAAGTGTATTGTTTAGGTTTTCCAGAAAGATTCAAATCTTTTATTTCAGAAATATTAATTTCTATGATTTTTAAAACTTTTTTAATCATATCAATTTTAACACTTCTTATTGGAAAAGTATATGCAACTTTGACCGGTTCGTCATTCAAATTAGATTTTGATAGCAAAAATTCCTTATCATAAACCCGTTTGTCCTTTTTGATTGTTGGCTATATGACCCAGACTCTGACTCGGATTTGAACTCCGGTTTTGACTCTACTATTTCATCTTTGTCTAACACTTGATCGACCACACTTTTTATCAACTTTGACTCATGATCAGTATCGGACGATGTGAACGTGATATCAATATTTTCTGGTAAGTTATCTGAAGACACAGACTCCCACTGTAAGTTGATTGCCTTTTCTACTCTTTCAGAATTTGGATTTCGAGGTGAATATCCATTTTCGACTGGGGGTGGACATCTATTGTAAACAATACTTGATTTCTTACCAGAAATTTCCACTTCATCCTCTTTTTCTATATCAGACTTCTTTTCTTCCGAAGTCTTTTCTTCCGAAGTCTTTTCTTCATTGAACGTCACCAATTTTTCCACAATCGGATAAATCCTGTCAACAACAAAAGTAGAACATGAGTAACTTTTTAATAAATTGTTAACTCTCTCAGTTTCTATTCTTTGTGTTGCCAGCTTCAATTCCAGCTCAACACACTTTTCTGTGTAATAGTTGACATCATCAAGCTGTCTCATGTAGGCTCCCTTGAGTGTATTCATTGCTACAGCTTGTTCACTATTCGACTCGGTGTACTTGTTCGTTTCTCTGTTCAATGTATCATATGATTCTTTCAACCTTTTAATGTTGTGTAACAACTCATTGTTTTGCTTGATCAAAGAATCACAATTCATACACTATTCTGAAACTTTGATTTCTTCAACATCTGTTTTGATCTCAAACTCTGGAACTTCTTTGACTGTTCTTCACACTTGAAATATCTCAGCTTTCTTTCTTTTCTCAGCTTCAACTTCAGCTTTTCTTCTTTCTTCTTCTTCCTCCTCTTCTTCAATTTTTCTCCATTTCTCCTCTTCAGCTTGCCTAATTCTTCTATATTTTTCTGCCCAATACTCATCATAAGCATTTGCAACAAAAGCTTTAACATTTGACATCTCTTTGGACATCTCTTTGGTCATGAATTCTTGGTCTGGACAATAATTGTTCCAACTGAAACCTTCAGCCAACCTTTCATCGTCTTGATCTGCCAAACACACTTTACTATCCGTTGGAATGTATTTATCCCAACTGAAACCACTATCTTTTCTTTGATTACCCAGACAAGCTCTCTTTGAATCTTCAATCACATATCTGCCATGTGTAGTTTGTGCCTGATGTGATGCCTGTAGTTGTTGATATGGCGGTGGTGTGACTTGATGATAAATCGCTTTCTTGTGGTAGTTGTTGCTTCCAAAAGGGTTTTGAGCTCCACTTGCTTCACGATTTGTGCACTCCCTCTTGAAATGCCCCTTTTCCCTGCAACGAAAACAAGTAACTTTAGACTTATCAAAACCTAAAGTTGAAACATGTGCCTCGCGAAAATCATCTCTGCCTGTAATTTGTTTGAATTTTTCAGCTCGTCTTAACACACTAGCCATGCACCATTTAATATCCATCAATTCCATTTCCTCGGCATCAATTTGATCGTAATCCTCTTTCCTGAGCATTGGATTCCCGATCCTCCCTGAAACTAAGCCTCCATAGGATTCAAGCACTGTTACCAACAAAGACATGTGACTCTTAGCAACTTCCTCAGTATAATTCTGATCATTTTCAAGCTTTAAAGCAATGTTGCATTGAAGTACTTTGCCACTCTTTGTTTTAGAAAACTGTGGATCATATTTTGGAAATGAAGAAAATCCTGTTGTGCTGCTAGATCCTTTAGATGAATTTTCAGAAGAACTTTTTGCATTAAAAGCAATGTCAACCTTTGGAGAGAGATTTGTCTTTTCATTAACACCACTTTTAAAGTACAAGCCGATGTCTTGTTCTCCATCATAGTTCTTCATCCTAGCAATCTTTCTCTGCTCCATCTCTTGAGCTTCTAAATGTTTGATAAATTCACTCAGTGTTAGATTTTTATATTCTTTTCTGTTGCTTCTCAGCATCATCAGATACGTTCCCCAAACATCATGTGGTAACGCATCTGCTAGTTTCTCAATCAGCTCATCTGTATCCTTTTTGATGCCTAATTTTATCATATTTCTCACCAAGTTACAATATCTTTCTATAATCTGCTTGGTGTTTTCTGACTTTAAACCACGAAATAAATCAAATTCTTTCTTCATTAGAGACACTTTGTTCCTGACCAAATCTTCATTACCAAGAGACTTTGCTTCTAATTCTTTCCAGATCGAATATGCACTACCATCATGTTGAAGTAAGATCAAGATGTCTTCTTTAATTGCCTGTTGTAACAAACTAACCATCAGCTTCTCATCTTTGTATTTCTTTTTCTCATCAGCACTTAATTCTTTAACTGGTATCATCTTTCGATCACTACCAAGAGGTCTGAAATATGGTTCAACAGTATGATCCCAAGCATTCAAATGATATGCCTCAACCGAGTTACCAAAGCGTTCGGACCAACTGTTATAATCATCATTGTCCATAAGCTTAGGCGGTTTTTGAGTTGTTCCAGTTTCATTTTCAAGCAAGGCATTCTGAGTAATTGAGATAGGGCTAGCAAAGGCATTGTAAAACTCGTTGTCCATGAATCAATTTTCACAAGTTCACAAATTCCCAAGTTCAAGCGAAATAACAAAGAAACTGTTTTAAAGCGGAATAAACAAACACACTATTTCAGGCGGAATCAACAAATAACCCCTGAAGCAGAATCACCAAAAATATTTCAAGCGGAATCGACAATCAAGTTGATTCAAGCGGAATCAGTCAAGGTTTCAAGCGGAACCCTTTTCCGAGCGGAATTAACTTCTAACTTTTCCAAGCGGAATCAACCTTTGAGCGGAATCAGGTCGAACCTCAAGCGGAATCAAAGATTTTCAAGCGGAATTAGCAAGAAACTTTGGAGCGGAATCATAGTTCTGAGCGAAATCAGATTCAAAGTGTTGCTGACGTCATCATTTAATCGAAAATTTTCGAGCGAAACCTCAAAAATTTCAAGTTTTAGGTCGATTTTACTTGTGAAACTTTCAAGGGTTTATCAAAACATGATTACGAGTGACATGTGAAAATTTGAGCCTGTTTTACCGTAAAAAAATTTCGATTTTAAAGAAGAAGGAGTAGAAAATCAGAAAACACAGCTGAAATGGTAAGAACTCTTCCTCATGAGCTCTGATACCACTTGAAGGATCGTGTTCCGACCCGAACGAGTTGATCAGAAGAGTTTTATCCAAAACAAGAGGCGGAAACTAATGTTTTGGTGCAATATCAGCCGTATTCACTTTAATCTTGTTGTTTTATTGAACAATAATCCGATTACACGCCTGACAACACTTCGGCAGCACTTCGTGGCTCACCGGAAGACTACACACACTACTGCTACTTGATTTCGCTCCAAGTGACACTATATATAGTGTGCTAATTCCGCTTGAATATTACACATTCAATACGAGCAGAATCACAAAGTTACCGATCGAGCGAAATCAGCAGCTAACCTAGTTCGAGCGGAATCAAGCTATTATGTGATTTTGCTTGAAATGACAAGATGTCATTTCGAGCGGAATCACCTACAATTACATGATTCTTGGATTCCGTGCTCTAAACTGACTAATCCTAATCAAGACTCGATACAAGACGTAGGCGACAGACGGATGCACCAACACAACCGTTTAAAATGACTCCGTCTGTTCATTTTCGTTTCTGAAGATTGTCCATTAAGGAAATGAATATCCGTTTGATTATCCTTTTCATTTCCATTTTTTAGGAAGCAACCGTTGAAAATGACTCCGTCTGTTTATTTTCGTTTCTGAAGATTGTCCGTTGAGGAATTGAATATCAGTTTGATTATCCTTTTCATTTCCGTTTCTAAGGAAGCAACCGTTGAAAATGACTTTGTCTGTTCATTTTTGTTTCTGAAGATTGTCCATTGAGGAAATGAATATCCGTTTGTTTATCCTTTTCATTTCCATTTCTGATGAAGCACCCGTTGAAAATGACTCCGTCTATTCATTTTCGTTTCTAAAGATTGTCCGTTGTGGAAATGAATCTCCGTTTGTTTATTCCTTCATTTCCGCTTTTGAAGAATACTTGTTGAGGAAAATGACTCCGTCTGTTCATTTTTGTTTCTGAAGAATGTCCGTTAAGGAAATGACAGGATTATACCTTGCATATCTCTGGTGGTTATTTGACACAAAGTCACAGACAAACTCCTACGAATAAATTTCGGGATTTCCTAAAGTAGGGGAGACTGTGACACCTGTGTCACTGTGACCGTCAAACAAATACCAAACCAATGAAATATTGTGTTTCATACTTGGGATTTGTGAAAATATGTGTATCATTTGCACATATCAATTCTTGTTCGATTTCGGGCTTTAAATCGCTTTCTGGAAGGTTATACGCGATCTGATGCGTAAATATAACCAGTTTAATGCAAAAAACACTCCGGAATAGTGACATAGGCTTAACATACCTTAAATAACCTTTACAGAACTTAGAAATAAGTTTTGGATGGTTTGGTATGCCGAAATCAAGTTTATTCGCTTACAAGGACTAAATTCGATAAACTGCGAAAGTATGCCGATTTGTAGTGTAACGAACAGTCTAGAACTTGATCATAAGTTAAACACACTCTAAATATCCTTTACATAGCTTAGAAATAGGCTTTGAGGGGTTCAGTGTGCTAAAATAAACTTTATGCTCATTCTGGGACTAAAAGCGTCAAAAAGTGCATAAGTTTGCATTTTCGCGCATATCTTACGTTCTGAATACATCCGGACATCCAAAAATTTATGTAAGCATTAAAATATTTTATTTTAGTGTTTTTCATGATAAAATTTCATTCGTTGCTTAATTTGGATCGTTTTTGCGTTCGTTACGACTTCCGTCGTAATTAACCAAACAACGCAACCGTACGACCAAACGAGCCGACATCCGAGATATTTTTGAGTACATTTTAAGTTCTCTATACTTTAACTTCATTTTAGAGCTTTGGAATGGGGTTAACGGGGCTTAAACGTGTCAAAAATGCATTGAAAACCAAGTTTGGGGCTTCAAGGGCTAAATCTGTCATTTTTGAAAGTTGCTGGTCTGCAGGTGTCACACCCCCAAAATCCACACGCGGAGTACCACCGCTTGGAGGCGTGACATGACCAGGATCAAGCCACCAATCATATTGAACAAGCATATAATAGTTAAAGTAGTTCAAAGACCCAAATCAATACGATTGATGTTCAAACCAAACTTTGTTTAAGTAGCGGAAACATAATAATGAAAACCCATAATAAGTTATAAGTTCAAATATCGTTCACGATTCGTATCCCACAACGACCTGCTCCTCCCTGTGCAAGCTCCATAGTGTACCTAAGGTCCTGCAAGGCATGCAGCAGATAATCAACAACTAGTTGAGCGAGTTCACAGAAAATAAGTTCGTAATAGTAATGAGTATGTTCATCTAGTTGGGGGCTTCCCATGCATGTATGTACTAATGGTGGGGGTTTCCCATGCATGTATGTACTAATGGTGGGGGTTTCCCATGCTTATATATATATTACTAGTGGGGGATTCCCACGTTTATCTTTGCTAACGGGGGCTTCCCATTATGGTACTTACTAGACTATTTGCAACCATGTGTTCTTCTTAATCCGAGAACAGGAATACGTACAAGGTCACGTAGGATTTACGTGAGAGTCCTTCCCCGAGGACAGTGGTACGCGTGGGGTTTACGTAGGATTTACGTAAGTGTCCTTCCGACCCGGAAGACAGTAGTGGGTATTAGGTTACGCAGGATTTACGTAAGTGTCCTCCCGACCCGAGAGACAATGGTAGATACTAGTTTACGCAGGTTTTACGTAAGTGTCCTGACTATCCTGAGGACAATGGTCTATAGTCTAGTGATTGCGTAAGTACGAGTAATCATTCCATGTCAACATTCCAACCCAATTCCCAACCCGGGAATCCGATGCCTTGGCTGTGTGAACTCACCTTGGTTTGCTCGGCAGATACACAAAAGGTTCTTGAACTAAAGTGGTCAACCTCGTCCTAACAGGGTTACCATACAAGTCAGGTTTTGACTTCAAGTAATGCACGTATGTATCACATAAGTTAACACGTATTTATCATGGCAACACGTAATCAGTCGAATACACTTTAACAGTTAACAACGTATGCAAGATTTGGACTCGCACAAGCCCAACATCCTTGTGCGGTTCACCCGATGAAATTCAATAGTTCCCGGCCCAAATAACATAGCAACCCAATAACACATCGGCCCAATAAGATTTAAACAGTCCAATAAGGTGCCCGTGCTCACAGTCTCGAGTCGAGACCAAGCGGTCTCGAGTTGGGCTGGTGTCGAGATCTCGAGTCGCAACGAATGAGATCTCGAGTCGCAATAGGGGCGGTCTCGGTTTGTCATGGTCCGGTCTCGAGTCGCAACGGGACTCGCAACCTCGGTCTCGGCTTGTCATGGTCCGGTCTCCAGTCGCAACGGGACTCGCAACCTCGGTCTCGGCTTGTGCGGTTTGTGCCGGAAGTGTGCGGTCTCGAGTCGAGACAGGGAGTTCTCGACTCGCAACCGTGTCGAGACTAGCAATTTGTAACAATTTTCCTGATTTCATGCAGATCGGTTACACTTATCCAAGTTTCCAAACTTATCATAACAATCAATTAACAAGTTTCCAATCATTCTTCTAACATATTATCGATCAAACAGGAAATTTATCATGCCTTTCATATGAACCCTAACCGGTTTAAACATGAACAAGCAATAATCAACAATACTAATACCTATCCAATAGTAACATGATCCGATTAACTAGAACAACAATAAGTTAACCAACCAAATCATAAGAACATAGCAGAGAAACATATCTACATCAAATCCGATTAACATCTACGGTTCCAAATTAACAACATGCAACCCGAATCATATGATTGTTACCACATCAAGAACCATTCAATTATTCATAACATCATGTCAACCAAAACTAATCAACAAATATAATTCGGTAATCACTAACCGGTTAGATCAAACAAGGAGAGAGAGAGTGATCCGAATTCGCCAAAGGGTTGTTGCCGTCGGGTTCCAAGAGAAACGAGAGGGAGAGAGAAGTAGCGACTAGGGTTTTGTGACTTGTGTGTGTTATGTTTTGCAAAAATGAGAAAACAAGTCCCTAAGGAGTGTTTGTTTGCGTATAAGGGGAGTGGGCCGAGCCCACTCGGTTGCCCTATGGTCCGAGTACAAACAATATGGCCCAATGGCCTTGTGCGTTTGATATATGTTGTGCGGTTCGGTTCGTGTAACATTCACATACGCATATAACACATAGCATTCATATAATATATCATGCATTCATATAAATAATATAATTCACGTAAGCATATAACGTTACACAAGATAAGTTCGAAGTACGAGTTGTCACATTATCCCCAACTCTAAAGAAATTTCGTCCCGAAATTTGGTATGCACTCGCTGAGGAAGCTAGGTAAGTTATATCATTCACTGGTTTTCCTGGGGTGTCACATCCTCCCCCCGTTGATCTGGAATTTCGTCCCGAAATTCCGAAGTAGTAGCTTCAGCCTCAGTAGTGGTTGCATTGGTTCCGAATAACTGAGGGTACTTTTCTGTCATCCTGTCTTCGCGTTCCCAGGTGTACTCTGGGCCACGCCTGGAGTTCCAACGAACTCGAACAAGAGGGATTCTCTTGTGTTTGAGGACCTTCACATCCCGGTCCGTGATTTCTATTGGTTCCTCGACGAACTGCAACCGCTCGTCGATAGTGAGTTCTTTGAAAGGAATGATAAGGGTCTCATCTGATAGGCACTTCTTCAGATTCGACACGTGAAATACATTGTGAACTGCCCCGAGTTCAGCTGGTAGGTTTAGCTTGTAGGCTACTTTGCCGATTTTCTCAATGATTTCGAACGGTCCGACGTACCGCGGATTTAGTTTGCCCCGTTTGCCAAAACGTACCACACCCTTCCAGGGTGAGACTTTAAGTAAAACCTGGTCCCCGACCTGAAATTCCAATGGCTTTCTACGCTTGTCCGCGTAGGCTTTCTGACGGTCGCGTGCTGCCGCCATGCGTTGTCGTATTTGTGCAATCTTTTCTGTGGCGTCCACTACGATCTCTGGACCCGTGATCTGACTATCCCCCACTTCTGCCCAACAGAGAGGTGACCGGCATTTACGTCCGTACAATGCCTCGAATGGAGCGGCTTGTATGCTGGTGTGATAACTGTTATTGTATGAGAACTCCACCAAAGGGAGGTGCTTTTCCCAGCCGTTGCCAAAATCAATAACGCATGCCCGAAGCATGTTTTCAAGAGTTTGGATCGTTCGCTCAGACTGCCCATCCGTCTGAGGATGATATGCTGTGCTCATGTCTAACCGTGAGCCGAAAGATTTGTGCATCGCTTGCCATAGTTCTGATGTGAATCGTGCATCCCGATCCGAAATGATTGAAGTGGGCACCCCGTGCCTCGAAACAACTTCTTTGAGATAGATGTCTGTGAGAGTGGAGAACTTATCCGTTTCCTTTATAGCTAAGAAGTGTGCAGACTTGGTGAGTCGATCCACGATCACCCATATGGTATCATTTCCCCGCTGGGATCTAGGTAGGCCTGTAACGAAATCCATGGAAATTTCTTCCCATTTCCGTTGCGGTATCGTGGGTTGCTGAAGTAGGCCCGCTGGTTTCTGGTATTCGACCTTGACCCTCGCACAGGTCAAGCACTTTCCAATGTACGTAGCGATGTGGGCCTTCATGCTAGGCCACCAATAAGTAGTTCTGATGTCATGGTACATTTTGTCCGATCCTGGATGTACCGAGTAGCGAGACTTGTGTGCTTCGTCCATCACAAGCTCTCGTAGACCGCCGTAAAGTGGGACCCAAATACGCCCCGTTACATAGTAGGCGCCGTCTGCCTTCTGTTCTAACCGCTGTCGTGAGCCGCGTAGGGCTTCTGCCCTTACGTTTTCTGGTTTCAATGCCTCTGCCTGTGCATCTCATATCTGTGCAGGAAGGCTAGACTGAATCGTAAGCTGTAGCGCTCGCACGCGCCGAGGTAAAGTGTCTTTCCGACTGAGGGCGTCAGCCACAACATTGGCCTTGCCTGGATGGTACTTGATAGCGCATTCGTAATCGTTCAGTAACTCGACCCATCGTCGTTGACGCATGTTCAAATCCTTCTGCTTAAGAATATGCTCGAGACTCCTGTGATCGGTGTAAATCGTGCACCTGGTACCGTACAGGTAGTGTCGCCATATCTTGAGCGCGAAAACAACAGCTCCCAGCTCTAAATCGTGCGTCGTGTAGTTCCGTTCATGAATCTTAAGTTGGCGCGAAGCATAAGCAATAACCTTGTCGCGCTGCATTAACACACATCCAAGACCCTGAATGGATGCATCACAATAAACCACGAAGTCGTATGTGCCCTCTGGCAAAGAGAGGATAGGTGCACTGCAAAGTCTATCCTTTAGGTGCTGAAAAGCAGTTTCCTGCGTATCGCCCCAACGGTAGGTGACACCCTTCTGTGTCAGTAGTGTAAGCGGCTGAGCAATCTTTGAGAAATCCTTGATAAACCGTCTGTAATAACCCGCCAGACCCAAGAATTAGCGTATTTCCGTTGGAGTGCGTGGTGCAGGCCAGTTCCTGATCGAGTCTACCTTGGATAGATCGACATGAATCCCATCCTTGTTCACTACGTGGCCTAGAAAGTGGACTTCACGAAGCCAGAAGTCGCATTTCGAAAACTTAGCGTACAGCTGTTCCTTCCGTAGGAGTTCCAGAATAAGGCGTAGATGCTGCTCGTGCTCCTCTTGACTCTTGGAGTAAATCAGAATGTCGTCGATGAATACTATGACGAACTTGTCAAGATAGGGTTTGCACACCCTGTTCATGAGATCCATAAATACGGCAGGCGCGTTTGTTAACCCGAACGGCATGACAAGAAACTCGTAGTGGCCGTAACGAGTTCTGAATGCTGTTTTGGAGACGTCCTCCTCCCGGACTCTCAGCTGATGATAGCCTGACCTCAGGTCTATCTTCAAATAGTAGCACGACCCTTGCAATTGGTCGAATAAATCATCTATGCGTGGAAGAGGATAACGGTTCTTCACCGTCACCTTGTTGAGTTCACGGTAGTCGATGCACATTCTGAACGTACCGTCTTTCTTTTTCACAAATAGTACTGGAGCTCCCCATGGCGAAGAGCTTGGACGAATGAAGCCCTTTTCCAAGAGCTCTTGTAGCTTCTTTGACAGTTCCTCCAATTCTGATGGAGCTAGACGGTATGGTGCGCGAGCTATGGGTGCTGCTCCTGGAGCGAGCTCAATTTGAAATTCGACCTGACGGTGAGGCGGTAATCCAGGTAGATCTTCAGGAAACACTTGAGGGTAGTTGCGTACAATTGGAATATCTTCCAATTTCTTTTCCTTTGCTGATGCGTCTGAAACGAGTGCCAAGATTGCGGTGTGACCCTTCCGCACACACTTCTGAGCCTTCAAGAAAGAGATGATGCCAACCACAGCACCACTCTTGTCACCTTGAACTTCGAGAGGTTCTTGACCAGAACGGGGAATGCGTATGATCTTCTCGCTGCATAAGATTTCTGCTTGATGTTGGGATAACCAATCCATCCCAATAACGATATCAAAACTTCCCAAGACTATGGGAATAAGGTCGATGGAGAAAGCTTGACCGGCTAAGACAATACTACAACCCTTGACAATTTGTGTGGCTTCTAAACTCTTACCATTAGCTAGTTCTACGATGTGTTTGGTGTTTAGGGGTGTTGATGTACGTTTTAACAGTTTACTGGCTTTCATAGAAATATAACTTGTATCCGCACCCGAATCAAATAAAACAGTAACATAGATATCGTCAAGGAGAAACTTACTCATAACCACATTGGGATCGTTCATTGCATCTCCTCGTCCTAACACGAAAGCTCGACCCCTTGCCTCGTTGCCATTGTTGTTGTTGTTTCCCCCGTTGTTGTTGTTCCCGTTGCCCTGGTTATTGTTGTTGCGATTCTGGTTCTGGTTCAGTTGAGGACAGTCGCGTTTGAAATGACCTTCAGCCCCACACTGGAAACATCCCCGGTTTCCACGCTGTGGCTGCTGCGGCTGTGGGTTCTGTGGAGCTGGTTGTTGCGGTTGCTGGTTCGGATTTGCAGGCCGTGGGCTCCTACAGTCTTTGGCCTCGTGACCCATCTTGAGACATCTTTGACAACGACCCTTGTTGCACTGGCCGCTGTGATGTCTGTTGCAGTTGTGACACTTGGGGTGAAACCCTTGATACCTTCTCTGTCTATGACCACCAGAGGATTGCTGACTAGGACTCTGGTAGTGGTCAGTCTTTTGCTGCTGAGCTTGAGATTGAACTGTTGCTGAACCTTTGCTAGAATCCCCATCCCACTTTCTTTTGTTGTCACTGGGTGTAGTGGGAGTAGCGGCCGAAGTGGTAGCACTGATGCGTTTGGGCAACTTGTTCTGTTCCACCGCCTGATCCGTGAGGCGATGAGCAAGACGCTGGATATCCTGAATGTTGTCGAGGTTAGCCAATGTAACATGGCTCTGAATTTCTGAGGCTAGACCCTTGAGGTACAACTCGATGCGTTTGATGGGAGGGTCTACCATGGTAGGACACAAAATAGCCAGTTCGTTCGATCGCTTCGTGTAAGCTTCTATCTCTGATCCCGTCATCTTCAAGTGATAAAACTCATTCTCCAACTTGTGGATATCATCCCTTGTGCAGTACTCACGCTTGATAAGTTCCTTGAATTCGTTCCAGGGTGTGGCGTTAGCAGCTGCCAACCCTAAGATCTGAACTTGGGCGTTCCACCAAGTTAGTGCTATTCCTTCTAGCGTGCCAGTGGCGTATTTCACCCTGCGAACCTCAGGGAATTCACACATCTCGAACACAGATTCGAGCTTTTCAAACCAATGGAGGAGTCCCACTGCCCCCTCTGTGCCGCTGAAAGTACTTGGACGACAGTCCATAAAGTTCTTGAAAGTGCAGACAGGTTGCTGCGCGTGTTGACCTATTGTGTATGAATAGGACGAGATTAAATACGAGAGTAAATGCAGGATCTAAGGATCCTAGTGTGAATCTATACTGCAGGGTATACTACCTGCTTGAGCAGCTGCAAGTGCCGCAGCAACTTGAGCTTGAACGAGAGCCTCTAGCTGGGCTTGAGTCATGTTAATTCGTCCAGACATGATCTTCATAGTAAAAGTAGCGTAAGTGAGAATGGTTCGCGAGTAGGGCGATGACAGAAAAGTGTAAGCACGTAGGTATTCTCAGGCAATCGTGTCATGTGTATCTAAGCGTAATGCGAGCAAAGTTCTATATAGTTCTAGCATGCAGGCAATAAACATAAACCTTATTACCTAGGATGTCGAGTCTTGCACGTGGAGCGAAGCGTCGTTGTGGATCGTTGAGAGCACTGTTCTGGTTATAGTCTGGTTTTAATAAAACGTTTTCCCATATTAAAACCAAGTTCTCTATAACCAATGGCTCTGATACCAATCTGTCACACCCCCAAAATCCACACGCGGAGTACCACCGCTTGGAGGCGTGACATGACCAGGATCAAGCCACCAATCATATTGAACAAGCATATAATAGTTAAAGTAGTTCAAAAACCCAAATCAATACGATTGATGTTCAAACCAAACTTTGTTTAAGTGGCGGAAACATAATAATGAAAACCCATAATAAGTTATAAGTTCAAATATCGTTCACGATCCGTATCCCACAACGACCTGCTCCTCCCTGTGCAAGCTCCATAGTGTACCTAAGGTCCTGCAAGGCATGCAGTAGATAATCAACAACTAGTTGAGCGAGTTCACAGAAAATAAGTTCGTAATAGTAATGAGTATGTTCATCTAGTTGGGGGCTTCCCATGCATGTATGTACTAATGGTGGGGGTTTCCCATGCTTATATATATATTACTAGTGGGGGATTCCCACGTTTATCTTTGCTAACGGGGGCTTCCCATTATGGTACTTACTAGACTATTTGCAACCATGTGTTCTTCTTAATCCGAGAACAGGAATACGTACAAGGTCACGTAGGATTTACGTGAGAGTCCTTCCCCGAGGACAGTGGTACGCGTGGGGTTTACGTAGGATTTACGTAAGTGTCCTTCCGACCCGGAAGACAGTAGTGGGTATTAGGTTACGCAGGATTTACGTAAGTGTCCTCCCGACCCGGGAGACAATGGTAGATACTAGTTTACGCAGGTTTTACGTAAGTGTCCTGACTATCCTGAGGACGATGGTCTATAGTCTAGTGATTGCGTAAGTACGAGTAATCATTCCATGTTAACATTCCAACCCAATTCCCAACCCGGGAATCCCATGCCTTGGCTGTGTGAACTCACCTTGGTTTGCTCGGCAGATACACAAAAGGTTCTTGAACTAAAGTGGTCAACCTCGTCCTAACAGGGTTACCATACAAGTCAGGTTTTGACTTCAAGTAATGCACGTATGTATCACATAAGTTAACACGTATTTATCATGGCAACACGTAATCAGTCGAATACACTTTAACAGTTAACAACGTATGCAAGATTTGGACTCGCACAAGCCCAACATCCTTGTGTGGTTCACCCGATGAAATTCAATAGTTCCCGGCCCAAATAACATAGCAACCCAATAACACATCGGCCCAATAAGATTTAAACAGTCCAATAAGGTGCCCGTGCTCACAGTCTCGAGTCGAGACCAAGCGGTCTCGAGTTGGGCTGGTGTCGAGATCTCGAGTCGCAACGAATGAGAACTCGAGTCGCAACAGGGGCGGTCTCGGTTTGTCATGGTCCAGTCTCGAGTCGCAACGGGACTCGCAACCTCGGTCTCGGCTTGTCATGGTCCGGTCTCGAGTCGCAACGGGACTCGCAACCTCGGTCTCGGCTTGTGCGGTTTGTGCCGGAAGTGTGCGGTCTCGAGTCGAGACAGGGAGTTCTCGACTCGCAACCGTGTCGAGACTAGCAATTTGTAACAATTTTCCTGATTTCATGCAGATCGGTTACACTTATCCAAGTTTCCAAACTTATCATAACAATCAATTAACAAGTTTCCAATCATTCTTCTAACATATTATCGATCAAACAGGAAATTTATCATGCCTTTCATATGAACCCTAACCGGTTTAAACATGAACAAGCAATAATCAACAATACTAATACCTATGCAATAGTAACATGATCCGATTAACTAGAACAACAATAAGTTAACCAACCAAATCATAACAACATAGCAGAGAAACATATCTACATCAAATCCGATTAACATCTACGGTTCCAAATTAACAACATGCAACCCGAATCATATGATTGTTACCACATCAAGAACCATTCAATTATTCATAACATCATGTCAACCAAAACTAATCAACAAATATAATTCGGTAATCACTAACCGGTTAGATCAAACAAGGAGAGAGAGAGTGATCCGAATTCGCCAAAGGGTTGTTGCCGTCGGGTTCCAAGAGAAACGAGAGGGAGAGAGAAGTAGCGACTAGGGTTTTGTGACTTGTGTGTGTGTTATGTTTTGCAAAAATGAGAAAACAAGTCCCTAAGGAGTTTTTGTTTGCGTATAAGGGGAGTGGGCCGAGCCCACTCGGTTGCCCTATGGTCCGAGTACAAACAATACGGCCCAATGGCCTTGTGCGTTTGATATATGTTGTGCAGTTCATTTCGTGTAACATTCACATACGCATATAACACATAGCATTCATATAATATATCATGCATTCATATAAATAATATAATTCACGTAAGCATATAACGTTACACAAGATAAGTTCGAAGTACGAGTTGTCACAGCAGGTCCCTTACAGTCCGTATGGACCTTTGCTTATGGTCCGTAAGCAGTGCACAGCACATCATAATTGCAGAAACATTGAATCTGGTCATTCCCTCTTGTTCCAATGGTTTTGATCCATGGTTTTTCATGCTATGGGCTGGTTTGGTGGAGAATAAGTCCCCCAATCATTCTCTAACACTTGTAAGGCCTAGATCATTCCCTCTTCTCCAAGAAATGATCTTAACGGTTTTGCGAAAACTATATATAGCATGGCCCTCATTCCATTTTCTGCACATTTGGTCTGAGATTTATCTAAGTGGTTGTGATTATTCACTACCTACCTGAGAATACTTGGAACCAAATCTATTTGGACCCTTTGTAAGTCCTCTTTCGTTCTTTTATCGCTTTTCGAGCGTGTAAGTCAAACTTTGTTTGAATTTCAACTTTGACCACGAGAAGGTCAACGAGAAGTTCGTTTGAACTTCGCAATGTGAGCGTAATCACGATGGTTATAGTCCTTTGTGACTATACCTACTAATTACTACGTTGACTAGGCATAATGACGAGTCGTAGTTTCGGTCAAAATGCGTATTTAAGCGTATTTTGCAACCAAACTACTCTTAATATCAAAACAATTTGTTTTGATATCAAAAACCTGTTTTCTAAATTAGTTAAGAAATGTTCTAACATGCTTAGCTCGTCACTTCTAGTTTAGTGCTTGTCTAGAGTCGTAAGTCAAGCAGTCTAAACCACCGCTTAGACTTTCGAACTCGACCCGTTTGGTCGATCTTTAGGATCCGACCAAGCATGTTTAGTGACCATAGTTGTATAGGGAATAACCTTCCGAGGTTATACCTTATGGTCACCTAGTTTAAGTAGTTGTATGATAGGTAGATTATATGCCTTAGGTAAACGACCAAAATGCCCTTTTCATGCATAATTGGATTTTAAGCATATGTAACCTAACTTTTGTCACCTAAACTGATTATGCAACCTATTTAAACATGTTTAGGCATACAATACTTGTCATAGGACTAGTTAGACGTCTCGAACGCGCATTTGCGCGAACGACGCGTTAATGTAGCATAAGCTACCTTAATGGGTCGTAACGGGTCGAAAGCACTTAGGTTAGGTTTCACTTTAGTATGTAGGCTTTGTTAAACCATATCATATGAGTTCCAACACTCATTTGGTGTACAAAACCTCATCCTATCCGATCTCCCGATTTAGGTCCGGTTATAAACATAGTTACCTATATTAGGTGCCGTTTGATTTCTGTGACCCCTCTAGCTTTGCATGGTTGTTGTTCAAGACTTCTAAGCAGCCTCAAATGAGTACATAGTCCCCTCTTTTACTATTTTCAAACTGTTTTGGGGTGGAACACATGTGCCTACTTGTTACTTTCATGTTTCTCGTGTTTTTATATCATATACTTACTATGTTCAATAGTACACTATTAGTACATGATTTCATTATGTTTTGCTATGTATGTGCTCTTAACAAGCTAGCACATTGATTTTCGTATATTACATTTTGTCGCATATGCTCATCCAGCATATGGACATATTGTTTTACATTTTGAACCGTTGTAACCGTTGGATCATATGAACCGTTTGTGACCACTTGATTATGTGATCCGTTGGATTATGTGAACCATTTGTAACCGTTTGGTTATGTGAACAGTTACCGACTACTTAACTATGTGAACCGTTTGTGACTACTTGACTATGTGAACCGTTTGTAACCGTTGATTGACATGAACCGTTTGAAATCTGTTTGAACCGTTAGGTTAGGGAAGTGATTAGGTAACGGGGCGGATGTAATGTGTTAAAAGCATGGTGGATACGCCGCTGGTACTTACTATATATAAGTGCTTTTAATACATTATATGTCGTTGCGTTATCTAGATCACCTGGGTAAGATTATCGAAACCATGTTATATTACAAGTTTTTTCTAACGACATATATATACTATTCGAATTTTATTTCTAAAACGATTTACAATCTGGATTTAACTAAACAAATGTTTTGGAGTTAAGAATCATGGTTACGAGATTTTATAAATTATAACTAACTTTATTTGAGTTGGTTAATTATGTCGCAATACTACACTTTTCAAAACAAGGTTTTTAAATATGTATTGCAACATGCAAACTAGCCATGAATCCGACACTCAAACAAAACCTATGTACTCGCCGGCATTTTTATGCTGACGTACCTATTTTCACATGTGTTTCAGGTACAATAGTTGATGATGCTTGATGATGATATTTATGTACTCTCACATAGGATTGGACGAGGCCTTAGTAACATTAAAAGATACAAGACTATTTGTACATGTTTTGTTTCAAATTCCAATGTAATACAATACACATAATTCAATAATATGAAACTGTTTAATCCATGGTTGTGAAACAATGATTCTGTTACAATACTCCCCGACGTTTCCGCCACCTTTTGTTGTTTCCGCCATCTATGGCAGTCCCTTCTCGGGTTTGTTTACGTAAATCATGAACGCTCTACATCCGCGCCTCATAAGTTTGTGAGCCTTTAACATTGAGCATATTACGGGATTACCCCCTTTCTCGCCATAGATGGTAACGTGTTTTCCACTTGGAGATGTTAGTTTTATCTCCTTGCGGAAACACACGACCTTCGCGTGATGTCGGGATAACCACTCCATCCCAACCACTACTTGGAATTCTCCTATTGAGTATTCCTCATCATCGACACTCATCTTACAATCTTGACACATGTCACACACGATAAAACTTTTGTTGTCACCTATTTCTACTTCTAGAGGCATAGGTAATTTTGTCAATACAAATGAAGGATGTCGAATAAATCCATGTGAAATAAAGGATTCATTTACACCCGTATCAAATAACACATGTGCAGGAATTGAATTTATGGCGAATATACCTGAGACCACATCGGGTTCCATCTTTGCCTCGGCCGCGGTTAACTGGAAGGATCTAGCCTTTGCCTTTGGAGTTTCTGCTTGCGAACCCTTGCTATCCTTCTGTCCAACTAATTCTGGGCATTCTGATTTCTTATGACCCGGCTGGTAGCATTTATAACAAACTAAAACTTTTCTCGGGCATAATGTAGCTGTATGTCCTGTCTTCCCGCATATAGGACACGGCTTATCTTTGAACCGACACTCGCCCTTGTGCCCTTTACAGCAGACCTTAAAACTCGGCAACCCGCCTTTTGCTTCCTGTTTCTTTGACGACTCCATGGTTCGTGCCTTCTTTGTAGGGTTTGGATTAACAATCTGTGCCCTCAGTTTACCTCACTCTATTTGATTTTTCAGCTCTATCTCTCTTTCCCGAGTAGTGTTTATGATCTCGGTGAGAGTTTCGTATTTCGAGGGAGTCATGAACTCCCGATATTCAGCACTCAGCGTATTGTAGTAGTAATATACTTTCTGCTCTTAGGACGTCACCAATTCGTCACAAAATCTCAATTTGTGGAGAAAGATACCCGTGATCTTTTCAATAGATTCACCCTTTTGCCTTAGCTAAATAAACTCCTCCTTGATTATGTTGATGACCGCCTTGGGACTGTGGTGTTTAAGGAATGGTACCTTAAACTCATCCCATGTCATCGCCCTCGCCGCTTCATTCCCAATCTCGTTTTTCTTATTATCCCACCAATCTTTCGCTTGGCCTCTTAACTGACCCGTACCATAAGCTACGAAGTCACTTGCGTCGCAGTGGGTTCTCTCAAACACCACCTCGATATCACTTAGCCATCGTTGGCATATTATCGGATCCACCTCTCCATTGTAAATTGGCGGTTTACACGCCATGAATTCTTTATATGAGCAACCTTTCCACTCTCCGGATTTTTTCTTTGCTAGGTTGGTATTATCTTCCAACTTCTTGATCCGCTCTTCGACAACCGAAAGCACCGTATTTTGGATTTTGTCTATAAAACCGGAAAGGCTATTCTCGATTGCCTTTCCTACCTCCTCGGCAATCACTTCTTTCATTTGCTCGGTGACTATCGGCACCGCATCATTGTTACCTTTTTCCGTCATCTTGAAACTGAAATGTTTATACCAATCGTTAAACATTTCATTTTTATAACACATACTTTATTTACTTTGGTTTAGCCAAGTTCATAACTTTCTTTAGCCATTTTCCTTTAGTGCACTTTCCAGGTTCGAGTGTGTTAATACACTCTTCCCGTGCACATCAATTCATATTTCTTTTCTATATTTAATAAAATCTACTAAAGTAACTAATTCTTACCTGATGTTTGATCAAGCTTGAACTGAACACACCTTGATAACAACCTTGAGCTCTGATTACCAACTTTTAAGACCCATCTCATTTTAACACAAGAAATCTATCACATTCACATTTTCGTTTATGGAAAACACGGGTTTACAAAAACTTTCCGTTAAGTTTCAAGTTCCTACTAAATAAGGTGTCTAGGATTTTTAAAATCGTTACTAGTTAAAACAAACATATTATAATTTAAAGTATTACAGAATCCATGTTAAGTTAAAACAAAAGTCATGCTTGCGGAAGCTTCAAAATGTTCTGTCCGGTTCTTGTCATATGCTTGATCACCATCCGGAATATCACCTAACATCAAAATCATACCGAATCTATTACCAAACAATGAAAACAAAACAAAAATGCAGCGAATTGGGTCTGTGGCGCCCCGCGACAGATCCCGCCTCGGCTTACGCGGGCTGCGACCAACGTCGCGTGACACGACGATGTTCCTGGTGTCACACCCCGATCGCGTAAAACAAAAAACCGCGACAGAAACGTCGGGGAGGGGAGCAACAGAATTATTGTTTCACAACCATGGTATTTAAAGTTTAGGTTTATTTGAAATAAAAAGGATTACATTGTCTTAAAACTAAGGAAACAAAGAGTACATAACATAATTAAAGTATTCTTTCTTCCTTTTATGTCACTAAGGCCCCAGTCCGCCTAAGTGTATCTTGATCAACCCTATGCATCAGCTCCTGAAAACACATGTGAAAATAAGTACGTCAGCATAAAAATGCCTGTGAGATACATAGGTTTATTGATTAAGGATTCATGACTTGTAGTTGAAAGATATGCTAAGTTAACATACAAAGCAGAAAAGTCATGTAAAACAATGTGCTAGCATGTTAAGTAAACATACATAGCAAAAGAAATGTAATGTAAAACAATGTGCTAGCATGTTAAGTAAACATACATAGCAAAAGAAATGTAATGTAAAACAATGTGCTAGCATGTTAAGTGAACATACATAGCAAAAGAAATGTAATGTAAAACAATGTGCTAGCATGTTAAGTAAACATACATAGCAAAACATAATGAAATCATGTACGAATAGTGTACTAATGAACATAGCAAGTATAAGTTGTGAAAACATGGAAAGCATGAAAGTAACAAGTAGGCACATGTGTTTCACCCCAAAATGTTTGAAAAACAGTAAAAGAGGGGTACTATGTACTCACCTGAGGGTGCTTAGAAGTCTTGAACAACAACCAAGCAAAGCTAGAGGGATCACGGAATCAAACGGCACCCTATATAGATAACTACATAAATAACCGGACCTAAATCGGGGGATTGGATATTATGAGGTTTCGTAAACCAAATGAGTATTGGAACTCATATGATATGGTTTAATAAAGCCTACATATTAAAATGAAACCTAACCTAAGTGCTTACGACCCATTACGACCCGTTTAGGTAGCTTATGCTACTTTAACGCGTCAATTGCGTAAAACGCGTTCGGACCGCTTAACTAGTCCTATGATAAGTAAAATATGCCTCAACATGTCTAATATAGTTGCCTAATCAGTTTAGATGTCAAAATTTAGGTTACATATGCTTAAAATGAATTTATGCGTAAAAAGGGTATTTTGGTAATTTACCTAAGGCATATAAACTACTTATCATATAACTACTTAAACGACGTAACCATAAGGTATAACCTCGGAAGGTTATTCCCTATATAACTATGGTCACCTAAAGTATTTGGTCGGATCCTAATGATCGACCAAATGGGTCGGGTTCGAAAGCATAAGCGATTGTTTAGATCGCTTGCCTTTACGACCCTAAACAAGCACAAATCTAAAAGTGACGAGCTAAACATGCTAGAACATGTTTAGTAAAGTTACAAAACAGGTTTGGTATTAAAACAAATGGTTTTAATACCCTAGAGTAGTTTGGTTACAAAATACAGGAGATAACGCATTTTAGCCGAAACTACGACTCGTCACTGAGCCTAGATAACGTGGTAATCAGTAGGTATAGTCACCAGGGACTATAACCATCGTGATTACGCCCACGTTATGAAGTTCAAATGAACTTCGTGTTGACCATAAACTGGTCAATGCAGAAAGTCAAACACAGTTTGACTTTAACGCAAAAACGAATGAAAAACGCGAAAGAATACTTACGAAGGGTCCCCGCAAGATTGATTTTCCAAGTATTCTCAGGTATGAGGTGATGAAACACCCCAACTTAGAGAAATCTCAGAAATCAAGTGGGTTTTGCAAGTGAATGGGATGGGGTATTTATAGTTTTTGGAGAGCCGTTAAGAATGTTTGTCGATATCCGAGCTCTGATCTCAACCTTACATTTGTGCCCATAGTTTTACTAAACCATTAGAGCCCATAGAAATGCCCCAAAACCATTTGCAAATGGGTTACAAGAGTATAACAGCTGTTAACAGCTGGAAAAACTGATTTTTGCATATCTGACATGCTCTCGCGGGGCGCGTATGGTTTTATGGGGGCTTACGCGGGCCGCCTGAGCCTTCTGATCTGCACATAAGTTTCAGAAATTGCAGTTTTGGTCCCTGCATGCTTTTAAGGCCATTTTTTTATGCATTCAAGGCCCGTTAGGCCATTTTCAAGGCTCTACAATGTTGCTAAAGTATAGGGGACATGAAACATGCTCAAAAATATGTCGGATGTCGGTTCGTTTGGTCGTACGATCGCGATGTTTGCTTAAATACGACGGAATGCGCATAAGCACGAAAAACGATCCAAATTGCGCGACGAATGGATTTTTCTTATGCCAAACACTAAAATAAAATATTTTAATGCTTACATAAATTTTTGAATATTCGGATGTATTCCGAACTTAAGTTTTGACGCTTTTAGTCCCTGAATGAGCATGAAGTTTATTTAAGCCCACCGAACACCTCAAAGCCTATTTCTAAGCTATGTAAAGGATATTTAGGGTGTGTTTAACTTATGATCATGTTCCGGAATGTTCGTTACAGTTCAAATTGGCATACTTTCGCAGTTTGTCATATTTAGTCCCTGTAAGCCAATAAACTTGATTTCGGCACACCAAACCTTCCAAAACTTATTTCTAAGTTAGGTAAAGGTTATTTAAGGTATGTTAAGCCTATGTCACTATTCCAGAGTGTTTGTTGCGTTAAACTGGTTATATTTACGCATCAGTGTGCGTATAACCTTCCAGAAAAGCGATTTAGAGCCCGAAATCGAACAAGAGTTGATATGTGCAACTGATACACATTTTTATACAAATCCCAAGTATGAAATACAATATTTCATTACAGATGTCACAGTCTCCCCTACTTCCGGAAATTTCGTCCCGAAATTTATTTAGAGGAAACTTGTGAGAGCTTGAAACATGAAGTTGAAAAGATCGAACAACACTGGCTAGAGTCCTAAACTTCTAGTAACTTTAAATAACATCTTGCTTGCAATGTGAGAGGGTCACTTATATACAAGTATATAAAGCATTATTGGTGCGTCCACCGTACCTTTATTACATTGTTCACACTTTGTTACGGTTTCCACTATTGGTTCTTACACCTAATAAGTCTTACTGTGGTTCCCGTGCAGTGAACTTCATAATTATGTATGCATCCATAATTACGTAATTCCTTGCATAGTCACGTAGTGCATCTTATAATGTGTAGGGGAAGAAAATAACGAACGAACTTGTGATGATTGTGACTAGACCACCATAGGGTCCTTTTTAATTAAATCAATAAATGATTTAAATAGACAACCAGGGAGTCCTTTCAGCTTATATCTTCACATGTCATTCTTAGCCAGATTATGACCTAGACCACTCAAAGGGGTCTCTTTGAATGATGGAATGGCACAAAAAAATCCATGGGTCTTAACTATCACGTAGAAGCCCAAATTTAGGATTTAAGGTAGTACCATTTTGAATATCCTACTACGAATCACTCATATGAAGATATGGAAGATTCTATGATGATTTTGATAACGAATATCCAGAGTATTCAAAAACACAAAATGTATAAAAGAAAACACAAAGTGCATAAACACATAATCACATAATTGTTTAACTTGGTTTTAAATTTGTCATCATTTTGTTAATTTGCTCTGCTAACCGTGCACATGTATTTAAAGCACACCAGGTATCCAACCAGTGGATTTGGATTGGTGCTTTAAACATTATCAAGAATCTAACTATGAAGGTAGAAAGATTTTAAAGAGAAAATTACACAAAGAATCCAATTAAAGACTCTGATTTGAATGATAATCATCCACAAGGATCTAATTGTAATGATAAGAAGATCCCATATGGATTTTAGAAGTTGAAGATGTTTTGAATTCTTGCACTGGGTGTGCCTAAGTCAAAACATGAAGTAAAAAAAATGCTTATGAAATTGAGATGCTAGATATGCCAAGGCGACACATGAAGCGGAATTTGAAGGTTAAGTCAATGTATGAGGAAAATATTTTGAAAACTATGCATGGGGTTTTAAAATGTGTTCAATGATTTTGGAACCCTTATATATAATATTTTTGAAATCATAAAGTAGGTGTATTAGGTAGGTATATTTAAAAAAAATGTTTTAAAATCATGTAAGATGAATTTTGAAATTATGTATAAGGTTTTTAAACATGAATGGTGCTTTGGAAATCATGCATTTGATATAAGTAGTTATACTGTATTAATAACATTTTGAAATCATGAAGGTCGTTTTGGAAACCATAGACAATGTTTTTGAAATCATGCATATGATATGTTAAGTAAATACACTATATTAAAAACGTTTTTGAACTATATATAAAATGTTTTTGAAGTCATAAAGGTTGTTTTGAAAACTTATGTTATGCATGTTGAAAAATCAGAACGTAATGGGTATGAGATTTGAAAATACCCTTAGTTATCTAACCAGGGATTTCAAGGCACAGATGTGCAAAAGCACGATTACTCATAATGTCACTTTTTTTCATGCACTTCATTTCTTAGAATGAAATGGGTATTTAAAACTTTCAAGGAAATCATGAGCGATCACTTGAAAGGGAGAATCACAAGAGTAGTTTGTAAAGAGCATAGCTCCTTGATGTAGGTATCATAGGGAAATGCCATACACACATGTAACTACATTTGTATATCAGAATTTTGAACAACAATTTATTCATAAACTGAACACATTGTTTCCGAGTTCAACAAAAGAAACAAAAGCAACAGATACAAATTATTTAAAATAGCAGCATCTTTTATTCAGCCAAATGCTCATCGTGGATTGGATTTGCATTAGCATGCTTTGGGTAATCCCTTCGGAAATGGCCCATCTTGCCACAGTTGTAGCAAGAAAGAGCTTGTGTAGGATTGTTTCCAGCTTGATTTGGTGCTGCTGCAGCTAGGCAGACTCTTGCTGTATGGCCAATAAGTCCACAAGTTAGGCATTTGCGGCACTTTACACTGGTATGATGATGAAGGGTACATCGGTTGCACAAGGGTGCGGTTCCGTTGTAGGGCTTCTTAGCTAGTGGCGTTACCACTTGGCTAGGTCCTGCTTGATTTAGTGCACTTGCTGCGGGTTTCCTTGAAGCCTTACGCTTCCTTGATTTTGGTGCAGGCTCAACTTCTGCTTCCTTCGGTGACTCTTGAGTAGCTCTATTTTTTGAGACGAGACATGGCAATGCCTAGATCCACAGACTTCAGAATCACTTCGCCTATTTACTGGGCAAATTTGGCTGTTTGCTCGGACATCTGGGTGTTGATGTGATGAAGAGACATTCTAGAAGAAATGAAAGACATAGGAAGAAACAAGTGAAATGTTATCGGATAGAACGGTAATGCATAAAAATTGCGATCATTTGTTTGTTACCTAAGGCAAACAAATGAGACGGTGACAAATCAAAGTAAGCGGGTCATAATAATGTATCGCTGAAGACATGCTTGCCTATAAGTGAACACTCACCCCAAGAGTTCCCAGGTAAGAGTGACTGGTCCGATACTGCGGATTTGTACGAACACTCTAGCCTTAGACAGAAAACTCAGAGTACAGGCATTCACCCTTCCAGTTTGCACGTGTTCACATTATAAGACCCAAACTTTGACGAGATTTGAAAACTTAAGGGGTTCAAAACCTAGTAATCAATCATCCTAAAACAGATGATTAGTTTTCAAAGCGGTTTTGAAATTTATGTTCTTGTTGTGGTTGTCGCCTAAGGATAGGCGACGGTATTGTTTTATGATCTAAACACGAGGATCTTGTGTTAGGGTCCTAGGAAGGTTATAGACTAGGTCAAAGCATTACTAATAACCTAATTCCCTATAACCATGAGCTCTGATACCAACTTTTCTGTCACACCCCAACCACGTAAAACAACAAAACGTGGCGAAAACGTCGGGGGGTGTTGTAACAGACACATGGAAAATTGAAATGTTGTTTTATTGATTAAAAGTGTTACAATGTCTTAACAAACAAAGGAGTAAAACAAAATTTAACTAGTCTTGCATCTTTTATTGTCACTAAGGCCTCGTCCAATCCTATGTGAACATGCATCAATATCATCATCAAATATCGTCAACTATTGTACCTGAAACACATGTGAAAATATATCAGCATAAAAATGCCGGCGGGTACATAGGTTTTGTGAAAATAGGATTCATGACTTAGGTTTAAAAAAAATGTTTAATGAAAACTTGTCATGAATCCAGTTTAAGTGTTTGCTTTTATAAAACGTTTGAAAAACGATAATAAGGTAGATGATATGTAAAAGAGTAATGTAAGGTTAAATGAATAACAAAGTAAAAATGAGTTTGTATAAAATAAGTTGTTTGTAAAACAATGTCTGGTGAAAAATATGTTATATGTCTAAACTGAAATGATTTAAACAATGCTGCGATATGTAATATCATACAAACACTTATATATAGGAAGTACCAGCGGCGTATCCACCATGCTTGTATCATATTACACACGCCTCGTTACTTAATCACTTTACCCAAACAAACTACCAAAGTAAAATGCCTATGTTTAAACCAATTGCCAAATGTATTGAATAATATGTCAAATGTTTATGTCAAAATGTAAATCATGTAATGTATAACCAAAGTGATAGGTATGGCTAGTGAAATGTATCAACTAAACCATAGGTGAAAATGCACAAAACAAAGTATTGAATTAAAACTTGGTTTAGATCAAAGTTACGTTTTGTGGAAATGCATGCTATACTGATACAAACATTTATGCGGTGTGTTAAACGCATACATTCAAGCCTTGAGACAGCAGGATAACCTTAGAGTAAAGGTTATCAAAGTGAAATGTTTTCGGATTCAGTCATTCCTTACACCCAAACAAACCTAAGATGTCAGGAACGGGATTTGTCAAGTCCTATGGTACCATTACTTACTACCGAGCGGCGTAGCTAATGTTAATGAATGTAATAAAGAACCGTTAAACAAACCAAATGTTATACCGAATGTAAGCATGTGATGTGATGTGAATGTACTAAGTATGGACTAAATGAACATACATAGCATGAAAAGGTAAATGTAAATCAAATGTACTAAGTATGCTAAGTTAACATACAAAGCAGAAAAGTCATGTAAAACAATGTGCTAGCATGTTAAGTAAACATACATAGCAAATGAAATGTAATGTAAAACAATGTGCTAGCATGTTAAGTAAACATACATAGCAAGAGAAATTTAATGTAAAACAATGTGCTAGCATGTTAAGTAAACATACATAGCAAAAGAAATGTAATGTAAAACAATGTGCTAGAATGTTAAGTAAACATACATAGCAAAACATAATGAAATCATGTACTAATAGTGTACTAATGAACATAGCAAGTATAAGTTATGAAAACATGGAAAGCATGAAAGTAACAAGTGGGCACATGTGTTTCACCCCAAAATGTTTGAAAAACAGTAAAAGAGGGGTACTATGTACTCACTTGAGGGTGCTTAGAAGTCTTGAACAACAACCAAGCAAAGCTAGAGGGATCACGGAATCAAACGGCACCCTGTATAGATAACTACATAAATAACCGGACCTAAATCTGGGGATTGGATAGTATGAGGTTTCGTAAACCAAATGAGTATTGGAACTCATATGATATGGTTTAATAAAGCCTACATACTAAAATGAAACCTAACCTAAGTGCTTACGACCCATTACGACCCGTTTAGGTAGCTTATGCTACTTTAACGCGTCAATTGCGTAAAACGCGTTCGGACCGCTTAACTAGTCCTATGATAAGTAAAATATGCCTCAACATGTCTAGTATAATTGCCTAATCAGTTTAGATGTCAAAATTTAGGTTACATATGCTTAAAATGAATTTATGCATAAAAAGGGTATTTTGGTAATTTACCTAAGGCATATAAACTACTTATCAAATAACTACTTAAACGACGTGACCATAAGGTATAACCTCGGAAGGTTATTCCCTATATAACTATGGTCACCTAAACTATTTGGTCGGATCCTAATGATCGACCAAATGGGTCGGGTTCGAAAGCATAAGCGATTGTTTAGATCGCTTACCTTTACGACCCTAAACAAGCACAAATCTAAAAGTGACGAGCTAAACATGCTAGAACATGTTTAGTAAAGTTAGAAAATAGGTTTGGTATTAAAACAAACGGTTTTAATACCCTAGAGTAGTTTGGTTACAAAATACGTGAGAAAACGCATTTTGGCCGAAACTACGACTGGTCACTGAGCCTAGATAACGTGGTAATAAGTAGGTATAGTCACTAGGGACTATAACCATCGTGATTACGCTCACGTTATGAAGTTCAAACGAACTTCGCGTTGACCATAAACTGGTCAATGCAAAAAGTCAAACGCAGTTTGACTTTAACACAAAAACGAATGAAAAACGCGAAAGAATACTTATAAAGGGTCCCCGCAAGATTGATCTTCCAAGTATTCTCAGGTATGAGGTGATGAAACACCCCAACTTAGAGAAATCTCAGAAATCAAGTGGGTTTTGCAAGTGAATGGGATGGGGTATTTATTGTTTTCGGAGAGCCGTTAAGATCGTTTGTCGATACCCGAGCTTTGATCTCAACCTTACACATGTGCCCATAGTTTTACTAAACCATTAGAGCCCATAGAAATGCCCCAAAGCCATTTGCAAGTGGGTTACAAGAGTATAATAGCTGTTAACAGCTGGAAAAACTGATTGTTGCATATCTGACATGCTCTCGCGGGCCGCGTAAGGTTTTATGGGTGCTTACGCGGGCCGCCTGAGCCTTCTGATCTGCACATAAGTTTCAGAAATTGCAGTTTTGGTCCCTGCATGTTTTTAAGGCCATTTTTTGATGCGTTCAAGGCCCGTTAGGCCATTTTCAAGGCTCTACAACGTTGCCTAAGTATAGGGGACATGAAACATGCTCAAAAATATGTCGGATGTCGGTTCGTTTGGTCGTACGATCGCGATGCTTGCTTAATTACGACGGAATGCGCATAAGCGCGAAAAACGATCCAAATTGCGCGACGAATGGATTTTTCTTATGCCAAACACTAAAATAAAATATTTTAATGCTTACATAAATTTTTGAATGTTCAGATGTATTCAGAACATAAGTTATGCGCGAAAATGCAAACTTATGCACTTTTTGACGCTTTTAGTCCCTGAATGAGCATAAAGTTTATTTTAGCACACCGAACACCTCAAAGCCTATTTCTAATCTATGTAAAGGATATTTAGGGTGTGTTTAACTTATCATCATGTTCCGGAATGTTCGTTACAGTTCAAATTGGCATACTTTTGTAGTTTGTCATATTTAGTCCCTGTAAACGAATAAACTTGATTTCGGCACACCAAACCTTCCAAAACTTATTTCTAAGTTATGTAAAGGTTATTTAAGGTATGTTAAGCCTATGTCACTATTCCGGAGTGTTTGTTGCGTTAAACTGGTTATATTTACGCATCAGTGCGCGTATAACCTTCCAGAAAAGCGATTTAGAGCCCGAAATCGAACAAGAGTTGATATGTGCAACTGATACACATGTTTATACAAATCCCAAGTATGAAATACAATATTTCATTGGTTTGGTATTTGTTTGTTGGTTGAAGTGACATAGATGTCATAGAGTGCCTCCTTGACGAAGAACCCTATGGCAAAGAACAATTATTCGTCGACCATGGATGTGACGAAGTACCCTCTGGCGAAGGACTTATCCTTCATCGAGAACGATTGTAACGAAAGACCCTGATGGTTCGTCAAAACCATCCAACGAAGAACCAAGTTTTCGTTGAGTCATGTACTTCGTCGGGCAGTCCTTCGTCGCTATCTTCACAGACAGTTACACATCCTTTATTTCAGTCGTAACATATGCTAATAAGTTCATCAGTTTCCCAAACAGATCAAACAACACTTTTTAAACGATGATCATGCAGCCTAGTTATGAACAATCACTGATTCAAAACGTAACAGTTCGCACCCATCATACAATTCATTTAACCATTGAACAATATCAATAATTCTAACCGATCGAACAATCATTACCTTAATCACCCAATGACCCCACACACAATCAGGTTATTATTTTATCATGAGATAATTTCATCAAGCAGACTTATCAATCTTAACATGAATATGAACGTATACAGATCATCGAATCCTCAACATGCAAGTGCTAGATTTACAACCTTATCAATGAACCCTAATCACACATATGGTCATATCATCCATATTTTAGAAATTAACGATGGTACGTACTAACCGTGATACCAAAGTGATTAGGTTATTCGAGATGAAGGGCTTCGAGAACCCGAAGCCGTCGTCGCACAGGAAGAAGAGAACGAGAGAGAGTTTAAGGGTTTTTGAGTTTTTGATTGACGATCCCTAGAGATTATACAAACAAAACAACTGTCGGCCCATCATGGGCCACAAATGGTTATGGGCCGAGGCCCTTTTTCGGCGAAAGACCTCCTTGCGAAGAACCTTCTTCGTCGTGAGGTGATAGAGACGAAGAACTCTAGTTTTTCGTCGACATGCTTGGGTAAAGAACCCTAGTTCTTCGCTGACATAGGTTTCTCGTGAATCAAGTGTGGTGCCATATTATGTCTAAACATTACACATCTAACAATCAAACATCAGAATATTCTAATCATTTAAATCACACATGATATAACATAAAACAAATAGTCAAACAAGATTGCAAAACAAGTGATTCAAAGGAAAAAGACCTTGAAATCTCGGATTGTCACAATGATATGCTGTGCTCAAATTAAATTGGGTTCCCATTGCAGATTGCATGGTTCTCCAAAAACGACACGAGAATCGAGCATCTCTATCAGATATAATGTTCAAGGGAACGCCATGACGAGATACAATCTCATCCACATAGATTTTGGAAAGCTTGTCAACAGATAGATCCTCACGGATTGGTAAGAAATGCGTTGATTTGGTAAGACGATCAACAACTACCCAAATGGCGTCATGACCTTTCTTAGTGCGTGTAAGTTTGGTAATAAGATCCATAGCAATGTTTTCCCATTTCCAAACTGGTATCTCTGGTTGCTCCAATAATCCAGAGGGATGTTGATGTTCAACCTTAATCTTAAGACAAGTAAGGCATTTGGATACGTACAAGGTAATGTCTTTCTTCATACCAGGCCACCAATACTGGGTTCGAAGATCCTTATACATTTTGTCTGCTCCAGGATGAATAGAATATCGAGACTTATGAGCTTCATCCATTAGCAAGGTGTGGAGATTGTCTTGACTTGGGACCCACAAACGGTCCATGAAATAATACGATCCATTATCCTTCAGTTCAAGATTAGGCTTAATGTGCCATGGTAATTCCTTACCCATCAAGTCTTGTGAGACACAAGTATGTTGAGCCTAAGAAATGAGGGTTTGAATATCAGATCCAACTTGAACACAATGAAGCTTGATGTTGGATCTGAGTTTCTTTTTTATTGTATTTTGTGTTTGAAGTTAAGATGAAAATGGACGAGTTGTGCAGCGGAATTAAAATGAAAACAAACTTTGCATACAATCAAATGAGAGTAATACTTTAATCAAACATCTTTTACACAATGTACCGAATGATTGAATTTAATTTCAACAACGATTACAAAGATAGATGTATGAATGCAAACTCCCCCTCAGCCCGAGCTCAGTAGTTTGTTCGTGCAAAGAAGACGAATGATGTAAAGAGCTAATAGAACAGTACAAAGTACTGAACTATTTATAGGCACTTGCAAACTACTGAGCATCTTTGCTGACGTCACCATGAAAGTGACATCTAACCTCCTAACAAACTCTAACCTCTGATCTATACAGACACTGCTTGTGTTAACTACTGCTAATACATTCTATTACAAAACAGACTTTAGAACAGCTGCTGCAACCTTCTACTGCTGTGAACCCAGCAGCACTTGTTCGGATCAGTAGTGCTTGACTCAAGGCAGTAGATTGAATCAGCAGGACTTTAGTCTTCCATCAGATCTTTAGTTGAGCAGCAGTTATGAGTCAGCAGTTTGGTAAGATCAGCAGATAGGAGGTCATCAGTAGTTGTAATCACTTTCAAGGGGAGAGATTTGTATATCAGCATCTGCTTATTCAGAATCCACTGTTCTGATCCAGTTTTGGCTTTAATTATCTGTTCCTCTGATAGGGTTCAATCCCAACAATCTCCCCCTGGAACAGATAATGCCAAAACCCTTCATTATTTGTGGATATTTTATTGCCTCATTAACAGCTCCCTTATCTGACCTTTAAATTGTAATTCAAGGTCAAGGGCATCTGTATCTTCATCATCCCTGCTAAGTGGAAGATCAAGGAGATCCTGCAAATCTTCAAGACTCAGGCCAAGAGCTTGTTCCCTTGATATTTTCTCCACTTCTCCACCAGACCTGAGCAAAGTCAATACGCAGGTCTGTTTGTCAGTTGCCCACTTTTGTATTTTTGAGCCTGGTGAGTTTCTTAGGAGATGTTTATTTGCAGAAGTATTTGGTGAGGCTGGCCTGTTCATCACTGGCTGAGCAGTGGTAGCAGAGTTTTCCTGTTCAAGTTCTTCTTTTAACGTTCTTAACAAGCCTTCTTTTAAAACAGCATTTCCAGCAAGAATTTCTTGAACAGTTTCAGCTCCTAACTGGCTTTGTGTCCTTCTTTTGTAGATGGCATTACCAGCTGGAGCAGTGGCTCTCCTGATTTGCAGCTTTGATGGTCCTTTTGAAACCGCTGCTTCAGGGTAGTCAGGTTTTTGAGGAATTTTTGGATCTTTCTTTCTTAATTCCTCCAACCTTTTGTATGTTGACCTGACCAAATCTTCTTTCCATCTAGCAACTTGTCTTTTAGTGCCAAATTCAGCAACAACCAGTTCTTCTTTCATTCTCTTTAGTTCCAACTGCTTTTCAGGTACATTCCTTTTGAACTTTGCCCAATCCGGAGGAGTGTGAGTGACTTTCCTTTTTATCATATCTTGAATTCTGGCTGCTTCAGCTTCAAGCTCTGGAACAGTCCACTCTTTGTACATGTGTCTCTCTCCTTTGTATTTCTTGTAAAACATAGTGCTTTCAATGTAGTCTTTCTTCAAAGTTTCAGCTGCTCTTTCTGAAATTTGTTGACTGACATTCTTTGCAAAACGTTCTAGGGAACTGACTTGTGTGAGCAGATATTGGTAGTATCTTGATACTTCTTTGTCAGATTTCCCTTGTGTGTTTCTTTTCGAGATATCCTCTGCTTGCTTGGTCTTTATCCTCAAATATTCTTCAATGTTTTTGGGCCAGGGATATCCTTTGATTGAAGGCAAACTCCTTTTGGCAGGGTCATCCTCAGTATAAAAGGATTTTATTTCTTCTCTAACAGCTTCCAGTTCAAGAGGAAATTGAACACCTGCAGGAGGTAAAAGCTTGTGCATTGGAATAGAAGAGAGTGGAACTGGTTTTGGTATATTGACAAGAGCTAAAGGTTTTGAAGATGTTGGGGATGGTGAAGTGACATCATCTTTAGGAATTAGCCTTCTCCTCTTTATCTGAGGAGGGACTGATGATGTTTTGGATGGAAAGGTGGTTGTAGTGGCAGTGGTTTGTGATAGACTAACAGTTGTTGAAACAACTGGTGTTCCAACTACTGTTGTCTTTACAGGAGAAGTTATAACAACTGCTGTCTTCTGCCTTTTGACAGGAGGTGATTGTGATTTTGGTGGTGATGGAGGTAAAGAATTGGATGTAGTGTGTGTTGAAGTGGGAACAGATGTTGAAACTACTGAAGTACTAACAGCAGCTGATACACCAGGAGTTACAACTGCTGTTTTAGGTGGTGGTTTTTGAGCAGACTTTGAACGTCTGACCGGAATGGATTTGGGTAGCCTTACTTTTCTAGTAGGCTTCTTCTTTTCATCAATGAGATTTTCATCATCTCTTGACCCTGAAGTACCCTGATCCGGATAATCCACCCTGGCTTTCTTTTTGGCCTCTCTATCCCTTTTTACACATGCAAGTGCTTCTGCAAGTGCATTTGTGGTCACATCAATTTTCTTACTCCCATCTGGCAAAGGAATCTGTTTGGTCATATTGGAATTTTCTGGTGCGAGGTAGAGACCATCTGTTATTCCTTTCCTTCTCCATTCCTGAATTTTCTCCCCCTTTTTGGCATTATCTTCGGGGAGTTGATCAATGAAGAACACTGGTGGAGGAGCAGTGCCAGTGGAGTGCAAGATCTGAGTTTTGAGAGCCTTTAGATCAGCCTGAGTGTCTTTGTACCTAGACTCCATAGCATTTCTCAATTGTTGAACATGTTTTTTCATGTTGCTGATCTGCTATTTGTGCTTGATGATGGAGAAAAGGTTGAAATAGATTCCAGAGCTCATTTGTAGCAGGTGCCTGTTGGAGAGCAGGTGCTTGAGGTGGAACAGCAGTGGATTGTACCTTTTGTACTTGTAACAACTGTTGTAGCATCTTTGAGTTTTGCAACAGAGTTATCAAGTTTTTCAACACGAGCCGTCAATTTTTGGTACTTTAAACCATCACCCAATTTAATGGGATCATCTGATTTCCCACTAACAGTGGTTTTATCAGTGGTAGAAGTAGGGAGTTTACTCCAAACCTTAACCACTGATGCCCCTTTTTCTTGGTACTGGGGTCTTCTTCCTTCAACACTTGACAACCTTTTGATGTTACCAGTAGGATAAATAAATCCACTGGTGGTTGGCAGAGGTGCTATAAAAGGAATTGCCTCCAAGGAAGTCTTATTGATGTAACCACTGTCCAACTGTAAACCTGTAGGTTCAACAGTTGTAGTGGCTGCTTCACTTGGATTACCACAAAGAGTTACTTGTAACTCAATGGGTGTAGCCTCCTCAGGTTGTGTTGGTGGGTTAGCAATGAATGATACAGCAGGCTCAGTCATTTGTTGAGGTATATTCTCATTGACAGGTGATTGAGAAGGACTGAGTAATGCCTGGTTC
Organism: Helianthus annuus; assembly: GCF_002127325.2. Classification (NCBI taxonomy): domain Eukaryota; kingdom Viridiplantae; phylum Streptophyta; class Magnoliopsida; order Asterales; family Asteraceae; genus Helianthus; species Helianthus annuus. The sequence continues at coordinate 109,738,933 of NC_035436.2, forward strand.
AAATCAATTGCATCCAACAGTAGTTGTGTTTTTTGTGGAATTGAGGATGTGATGGTAGGTGTAGAAATCAGATTTGCTCCGGGCATTGAGCTGTGGATGATGGAGACGAGTGTATCCAGAGCATCATGATGTGGTGGCCCTTTGTGTACAACCTGTTCTTTTTGTGAAGAAGCAGGAGGAGTTATGGTTATGGGTTGAGATATCTGTACCAACTGCTGTGAGGAAGAAGCAGCAGTGGTTTCTTGTGACATTTGTGTTGTCACAGGCATTAACTCTGGTATCTCATCCTCCAGAGTTGCCATTTTGATTGGTTTGGGGGGTTTTTGATTTTTCTTTTTGAAAAGCTTTTTGGGTTTTGTAGGTGTGGGTTTCAAAATAGTTGGTTTGCTGCTTTGATCACCTAGAGCAGTAGGCTCAGCAGCAGATACCTGAGGAGCAGTGGTTGCTGCTAAATTCTGCTCAGGTACCCCTTCTTGTGTTTTGCAAGGTGCTAACATTCGTGAAAAAGTTTCAGATGTTAGGCAGTTTATTGCAGTTATTTCACCTTGGTTTATTAAAGCTAAATCATCCTTACTGAATTTCTTTTCAAAATAGTAGCTTAAAAACCTTGGGAATAGTAAGAATGATTTGCTTTCAACATTATTAACCAAATCTTTAAAGATTTCCCGAGAATAATTATAATTTTCTTCTTGAAGAATTGCATATCCCAGATTTTGAATCTTTATAGGGATCTCATTAAAAGAAGTGGTTTTGTTTGAAACACATAGGAGGAGGGTATGAAATAGAAATCTTGGTGCAGGAGGAAAATAACCTTTTTCTAAGGTTAGTTTCTTCATCATTGTGGCTTCATACCCTCTTTCAATGAGGTCAATGTGCAACTCGTTTTTAGTGAAGGAAGTTTTACCTGCCTGGTCATCGAGTTGAAAGACTTCGGAGATGGATTGTGGTGTAATGTGGACAGCTTTACCTTTTATGGAAGATTGGATTGCAGTTGCAATGTCTCCTTGTTTTTCAAGGGTTGCATTCTTCCAAAATTACCTTTGGGTCGCCACGTAGATGGGTGCGTCGGCGGTGAGCAAAGTTTTGTACTTTGATTTTGCCATGATGGTGATAATGGAATCGAAAACATCTGTGGTTCCTGGTTTTGTGAGAAGACCCAGGAGATTGTGAGATTTTTTGAATGGAATTTCAGTGGTAGTTGCCTTTTGAGAGGCTGTTTTCGATGATTTTGATGTGGGTTTTGCAGAGAGCTTCGATTTTGTCATTTTTGAAACGAAACGATCGAAGAAATTTGTGAGAAATGAGAAGAAAAACTGCTTTGAGAAGAGAATTTTTAAGAATTCAATTCGACAGTAAAACCCTGTTTTGATGGTGAGTGGGGATGTTATAGGAAAGAGAATGAATGCTGACGTGGCAGCCGTTACAAAAGGTCTGACTGCTATGTACTGCCCACGTGACAACCACTGGTGAAAATGAAGGATAGTACTTTTGGTGAAAGCAACTGATGAAAGCAGTGGAAAGGGGACAGTGGATGATTTTCACTATCAGTGGATAGCATATCAGTGGATAAGACACTGCTTTTGAACAACAGTGGATATCAAGGAATGAGAGAACAGAGGTTGCCTTTCAGCAGTGGGCAGACTTTTTGAAGTAGATCAGACTTTTGAACAATCAGTGGTTATGGCAGACTTTTAAGGATTTTAATGAAATTTTCATTTTTAAGCTATTTTTAAGGATGGATTTTTGATTTTCTAAAAACATTTTGTTGCTTTTATTCATAGAAAAACAAGATGTTGCTTGTTATTCCATGTTTAGCATCCCAATCCTAGAGACCAAGCTTTCAAAAGTGGTTGTATCAAGTGCTTTTGAGAGCACATATGCCAGCTGGTCTTTAGTTGGGACATGATGCAGATAAATCAAACCTTTTTCATAGCAATCCCTCACAAAGTGATGTCTGATGTCGATGTGCTTTGTGGTAGAATGGGAAACTGGATTTTTTGATGATATTTTCTGCTGCCTGGCTGTCCAACATGAGTGGTGTCTTTAAGGCAGTGATACCAAAATCCAGTAACTGATTTTGAAGCCACAGGAGTTGGGCTGTACAGCTTGCAGCAGCAATGTATTCAGCCTCAGCAGTGGATGTTGAAACTGCTGCTTGCTTTTTGCTTTGCCAAGAGACTAAGCAATCACCTAGAAACTGGCACCCTCCTGAAGTGGACTTCCTTGTGGTGTGACATCCAGCAAAGTCACTGTCTGAAAAACCTGAAAGCTTGATATTCCCATTAGCTGGATACCAGATACCAAGTGTGGGAGCACCTTTTATGTATCTGAGAATCCTTTTTACAGCAATGAGATTTGATTTTCTGGGAGCTGATTGACTTCTCGCATAGACACATATTGCAAACATGATGTCTGGTCTAGATGCAGTTAGGTACAATAAGGACCCAATCATGCTTCTATAGAGTGTTTGGTCAATCAGCTCATCCTTTTCATCAGACATGACCAGCTTATTTGTGGCCATGGGTGTGCTGCATGGTTTACAATCATTTATATCAAATTTGGTTAAAAGTTCTTTAGCATATTTGCTTTGATGAATGAAAGTTCCATTTTGCAATTGCTGTACTTGGAGACTAAGAAAGCATTGCAGCTCACCCATTGCAATCATTTCAAACTCAGCTGTCATGAGTTCTCTAAACTCTTCACACATTTTGGTACATGTGTGACACCCCAGGATAACCGGGAAAACCATGCAACTTAACTAGCTCCCTCAGTGAGTGCCATCAAATTTCGGGACGAAATTTCTTTCAACTTGGGGATGATGTGACAACTCGAAATTTAGAACCTTTCATTACGTTTGATGTAACATGCTTGTACGTTATGTGACTGGTCAACCGATTAACTTAATGATAAACGTGAACCTTTTATGTGAAATGTGTCTTGTTTGTGTGCATATATATATATATATATATATATATACGTGTTATAAGTGAACCGAGAACCCAACCCAAGAACAAAGGACCCGACTCGAGACCATGAGGTCTCGAGTGTATAGTAACCGACTTAGGCCTTTGGGCCGTGACCCCCTTAACCGGCTTGTAAGCCCATTAGGGTACACCACCTTAGAACTAGTATATAATCTTGGGGGTTATGCAACTTTGCCATTTTCTTGAACAACACACACACTCTCCTATATTCCCTCACACTAAAACCCTAAGAAACACAAGCACACACTCCATTCTCGGCCAACACTAGGATTCTCGGTCAAAGCTTGGAAATCGAAGTTCACCTTTCACACCTCTTAACCGGTTAGTGATCTTTGTTATGTTTTGTGCTTGAATTGATGATCTTGACATTTTGTTTGCTTGCTAATTGTTATGATAAGTGTTGGTTTGATAGAAAATTGTAATTGTTGACAAAATGATGATATTACATGTATGATAATAATGAACCGGTTAACATGCTTGATTTCGGATTGATGATGTTTTAGTGTTTAAAGGAGGTTGAACCACTAGTTTTAAGGAACATGAAATCGGTTTGCATTTGTCATGAAATCGGGTAAATAAAGGACCGAATTGTGGTCTTTGGTTCAAGTGTTTGATAGTTGTTCGTGTATAATTAGGAAGAATGCATAATATGCTTGAACAAAGGTTGAATGTGTTATGAATATGCTTGAATGTTTGAAGAACATGAAGAACTTGTTGAATATGCTTTGAATGTGGGTTAAATGTTTGAATTCTGCTTGTTTGATCTGATTTCATGAATGGTTAGACAATAAAACATGTTTTAGTGGATAGTACAATGTTTGTGTTGCATGATATTCAAATGCTATTGGATAGTACAAACTGTGCAGAAATCAGAAGATGTTGGGGAGTCGAAACCCTGGTTACGACTCGCAACCATAACATGACAAGCCGAGATCATGGTTTCGAGCCCGGTTACGACTCGAGACCAAAACAGCACAAGCCAAAACCGTGGTTGCGACACAGGTTGCGACTCGCAACCACCAACGGGCAACATAAACAGCATGACCCGCAACCATGTTTGCGAGTCCGGTTGCGACTCGAAACCGCACTAATGGGCTTGCTTAGTTATGGGCCTTGGATAGTGGGCCGGACTTAAGGACTTCTGTATTACTGTTGACGTGTTGTTTTGGGCCTGTTACTACGAGCCCAACTGTTTGGGCCTCACACTTGGACTTTGGGTTTGTATTTGACTGTTACCTGTGAACTGTTTATGTTAAACGTGTTGCCATGATTATTACCTGTGTACAATACGTGTTGAACATACGTGCACTGCTTGGCTTGAATCTGATACGAATAACACCTGTGATAGGACCTAATTGATTACCTGCAACTTAATTGACTTTCCGTGATTAACTGCCGAGCAAACCAAGGTGAGTTCACACCCTTACAAAGCATGGGATTCCCTGGGTTGGGAACGGGGTTAAGGAACGTGGGTTCCTCGTCCTCCTTGGGTAGGACGGCAGTGGTTCAGGAATGTGATTCCTCGTCCGGATGGACGGATAACACGTACTAGACTAAAACTCTATCACGAAGTCCCTCCTTTTTGTATCGACTTAATCGCCGGGCCAATGGCGAGCGGGTCATTAGTTAGATAGCGCTATTTAGGTCTGACAAACCTCACACCGTGCCGCAGAGGACGGGCGTGAACTAATGGATCTGGGGCACGTCAATGATGATAGACATTGATGTTTTCAGGGCACATAAACATGACTACAGTCAGCAGTCGATATGGTAACGAGTCTAGAGTACGCATGGGGTAGCCCCCACGGCCGAAATGCCTGATAACTACATGGGATAGCCCCCACGGCTGGAGTGCCGGAGTAATTGGGAATGAACATGTCACGTTTTTAAACTATGGGGTAACCCCCACGGCAGGATGCCAGCTAAAGGAAACTGTTTTCGAAACAATTAAAACGAACACCCAACTGTGAACTCACTCAACTAGTTGTTGACTCGTTACTACATGCTTTGCAGGACCATAGGTACTCAACTGGAGCTTGCATGGAGGAGAGTCGTTGTGGGACACGGATTGCTGCGTGTCATGTTTTATTTGAAAACATTTGAACTTATGTTATAACTTTAAACTTATGCTTCCGCCTACAACTTAAACTTGGTTTTGTTGGAACACCAATCGTATTAGTTAAACTTTTATGATTATTCATATGCTTGTTCAGTATGATTGGTGGCTGGATCCTGGTCAGTCACGCCTACAAGCGGTAGTACTCCGCAGGTGGGATTTTGGGGGCGTGACAACATGTGCTTCCAAAAATAATGTCATCCACATAAATTCGGACAATCATTAAATCTTTCCCTCTCCATTTAAGAAACAGTTTTTTATCAATGGTACCTCTTTTGAAACCATTTGAGAGTAGAAAGTTGGAAAGAGTTTCATACCAGGCTCTAGGTGCTTGTTTCAGGCCATACAAGGCTTTGTTTAGCCTGTAGACATGATCAGGATAAAATGGATCCTCAAAGCCTGGAGGTTGACATACATATACCTCTTCTTGCAATGTACCATAGAGGAAAGCACTTTTGATATCCATCTGAAACACCTTCATGTTGTGATTGACAGCAAAGGCCAGGAACAGTCTGATAGCTTCCAATCTTGCAACAGGGGCGAATGTTTCATCATAATCAATCCCCTTTTCCTGTCTGTAACCTTGAACCACAAGCCTGGCTTTGTTCTTGACAACAATGCCCCTTTCATCTGTTTTGTTCTTGAAGACCCACTTTGTGCCAATGGGACTAACCTCTTTTGGCAATGGTACAAGCTCCCATACTTGTTGTCTCTTAAACTGTTGGAGCTCCTCTTGCATGGCTTCTACCCAGCTGTTGTCTTTTAGTGCCTCTTGGTACTTGACTGGCTGATGAAGTGATAGAAAACCAGCAAAAAGACAAATGTTTTGGGTTTGGCTTCTTGTGAGCACCCCTTCATTGATGTTGCCAATGATTTGATCAGGTGGATGAGATCTCAAGAAGATTAAATCTCCTTGGTATGGTATGATGGCATTTGTTGGTGAAGGCTGCAAATGTGTATCATCTGAGCTAACCACTGCTGATGACTTTGATGACCCAGCAGTGGCTTCAAAAGGTGGTGGAATGGGTGGTAATGGAGTGGACCACTGCTGACTTTTATCCACTGTTTGAGGACTTTTGTCAGCAGTGTTTGAGGATGTGGAAGCAGTGGTGAATGGGCTACTTTGGTCAACAACTGTTGATGTAGCAGTGGTTGAGCTTTGACAGATGTTTTGAACAACTGATGCTTTTCCCTTTGTGGCAGACCTTTGAGGGATGATGACTTCATACCCATAGTCTGGTGTTGTATCCTCTGATGGACCTGCACTGTTAGTCTTGACAGCAGTATTTTCAAAAGTGAATTTTTCAAGATCAAACAGTTCAGCAGGATTTGCTGGGATTTTCATTGATGAAAGTTCATTGAACTTTACATCCAAAGTCTCCTCCACTACCTTGGTCCGTGCATTGAACACTTTGTAGGCCTTGGCAGTGGTTGAGTATCCCAAAAAATAACCACAATCAATTTTGGCTGCAAATTTTGAGATGGAATCTTTTAAATTCAAAATAAAGCATGGGCAGCCAAATACCTTAAAGTATGAGATTAGTGGTTTGATTTTATACAGAATTTCATAGGCAGTCTTTTTGTGCCTGGGGTTTATTAAAACTCTGTTCTGGACATAGCAAGCAGTGTTTACTGCCTCTGCCCAGAAAGTTAATGGCAAACCTGAATCTGCAAGCATGGTTCTGGCAACCTCAATCAAAGTTATGTTCTTTCTTTCAACAACCCCATTTTGCTCTGGTGTTCTAGGGAGGCTGTACTGCCTTACAATCCCTTTCTTCACACAGAAGGCATCCAACTCCCTATTTTTAAATTATGTGCCATTGTCACTCCTAAAGCTTTTCACTAGAAGGTCAAATTGCTTTTCAACCTGTGTCACAAAGTCTTGCAAAATGCATGCAGTTTCATCTTTAGAGTGCAAAAAGAAAGTCCATGTAAACCTAGAAAAGTCATCAACTATAACCAAACAATATCTTTTCTTTTTAAGGCTCATGACTTGAACTGGGTCAAACAAATCCATGTGTAGCATTTGCAAACACTGGGTTGTTTTGGACTCTTCAATGGACTTGTAAGAACTTTTATGCTGTTTTCCTTTTAAACAGGAAATGCAATGTTCAGGACATGAAAATAATTTTTGTGGTAGGCCTCTCACCAAACCATTTTTTGAAATTTCTGTTATTGTCTTAAGATTTGTGTGCCCCAGTCTTTTGTGCCAAAGTTCTGTCTCTTTGTTAGAGGCAGCTGAGAACAGACAGGCATCAGCTCTGGGACACTCTTTTGACATGTCAACAACATAAACATTGCCACTTCTTTGAGCAACAAGTTTAGTTTGACCATTTTTGATTATTGCTTCAATCTTTTTGACCATTTCTGGTCCAACAATCCTACAACAATCGTTTGTGAAGAATGACCCAAACCCTTTGTCACTCATTTGAGATACACTCTAAAGGTTGAATTTTAGATTGTCTATTAGATTGACATTTTCAAATTTTACATTGCCAGATTGCACTGTTCCAGACCCCAAAACCTTCCCTTTACTATTATTTCCAAAGGATATATCACCCCCACCATGGATTTTAAAGTCTTTGAGGAGGCTTTACATCCTGTCATGTGCCTGGAGCCTCCACTATCTACATACCAAAGACTATCAAAGCATCCAGAAGCTCCCTACACATGAAGTAAAAGGATTAGTTCATTAAGGACTCCAAAGCCAGCAGGGCTTTGGATGGAGTCTCAACAGTGTCTGGCATGGATGCAGTGTGATGGACAGTGGTTAAGTCAGGGGTTTGGACAGTTTTAGTACTGTTCCTTGCTAACCACTGTTGAGGGTCTTGCCCAATCACCTGCTGGTAACCGAAAGGATGCCTATTCACTCTGGGTTTAGAGGGCTTTTTGTAGACCTCATAAACGTGTGGAATCCTTTGGTAAGACTGTTTTTCCTTGCCTTTTCTGAACTGATTGGCAGGAGGTGCATCAGTAACCTGAACATCTCTTTTAACAGATGTTTGGTTCAGCTGTTTTGTGACAGCTGTTTGAACTGGCACAAACAGTGGTTGTTTCTTTGTGAATTTGACAGATGGTGATGCTGATGGACTCATGGATGTTTTAGCAAGGTACTCATTCTTTTTGATGTCAAAGTTTTTGAGATACAAACATGCTTGAGTTTTGTGGTTTGTTTTCCCACAAACAATGCAGCTTTCAGCTGAAACTATGACACTTGTTTTGTTTATATCATAAGCTTTTAAGTGGAAACAGTCTTTTGTTAGATGGTTCCTTTTCTCACAAAATTCACAAAACAAGTTATCAATTTTTTCTTTCTTCTTCCTTTTTTCAGACTCCTTTGCGGCAGAGGTTTTAACCACTGCTAGGATGTCCTTAAGAGGAATGACTTTAGCTTTTGGAGCTTTAACACCATCAGTTGATGTAAAGTCCATTGGCTTGAAATTTTCAAGAATATCACACTCATCAGACCATTTTGGTTTAAATTGGTGATTTTCAATCTCCTCAAAAGCAGAGGGGCCCATTGGTCTGTCAAGTGTGATTTTGTTACCAAGTTTGTCAGTGATTTTCACCTCTTGGCCATTCTTGTTTGTGGGGATGAACTCAGTAGTTACATCAGTGGTAGAAACAGATTTTTCAAAAGCAGTGTTTTCATCATCATGTTTTCTATAACCAACCCCAAATTTCACATTGCTTTTTATCTGTTTCTCAAGCATAACCTCATACCCTTTGCATGATTCCACCCATTTCTCACATGTGATCTGGGTGGATTCTAACTCCTTTTTGCAAACTTGGTATTTTTCTACAATAGTTTGGAGTTGGGTTTTGGTTATGCTTTGCTTTTCTTTCATGCTGCTAATCTCTTTCTCTTTTTCAGCCAATTTGCTTTTAAGTTCTTTTAAAGATCTTTCAAATTTGACTTCATCAGTTAAGATTTTGTTCCTAAGGTTTTCATTCACCTCTTTGATGTTAGCAAAAGCAATAATGCAATAGTCAGAACATAGTTTTTCTAGAACTTGAGGTGATACCTTGGCAGCAGCCATCATTGCACAATAACACTGAGTATTCTCTTCATCACCAGCTCTCTCTTCTTTTTCACCTGCCTTTTCTTCTTTCTTATCTTCTTCAGACCATAGATCTGTCAGTGGTTCAATCAGGGTACCTGAACTTTCTTCCAACAGTACTTCCTTAGCCACAACAGTAACCACTGCTTCAATCACCTCATCCACTGTTTCAGAGACCAGCTGTTTCTCTTTAGATTCAACACCCTCCTGTATTAACTCTAATGCCATAAAAAAAAATTCATCATGAGAAGAAACATTAGAAGCATAGAGTGCTAAGTTTTCATCACTGAGGTCTTCAGGCATACTGCTCCAGTCAACAAACTCTTGAGTAAAGAAACTTTGTTGATCTGGTTGTGTTGCTACTGGAGCAGTGGTTTGTGGTGCAGGTTGCACTTGTGCCTGGGGAGCAGGGGTTTGAACATATTGAATATATGGAGCAGCTGTTTGGACATAATGCACTTGCACAGGAGCAACAGCATAGTGAGCATGTTCACATGAGCTGTTGGGGCATATTGGGCATAGTGCACAGTGTTTTGATTTTGAGGTCTAGGATTTGAACTAGGCTGAGTGATTATGGGACCAGTTGTTTGACTCCTACACTCTCTAGCAAAATGTCCTAACCTGTTACACTTATAACACTTGATTTTTGATTTATCCAACCCAACCCTTAGACTCCCATGCAACCCTGGGAATTTTCGCCCTGTTCTTTTATAAAACTTGCTAGTTCTAACACTTAGCAAGGCCAGTTGGTGCAGGATGTCCATTTCCTCTAGATTAGTGGGGTCCAAATGCAGTAGATCATTTAGTTCAAAGCTTAAATTGTTTGACATCTGGTTTTCATTTGCAGTGAATGCATAACCTGTAGAGCGAGGATCAGGGTTGTTAAAATTTGCACCAGCAGTTATGTCAATGAAGTGATCATAACCCTGATCCTTACCACTACCACCAGATTATTCTTGACCCAGAAGAGCAGTGTTACCGAATGAATAATCATCAATGGTTTTCCCTGACTCTTGTAACTTCCTTTTCTGGTTCAACTCCCTTTCGTAGGTCAGGAGTCGACCATGGAGTTGGGTCAAGGTCAGATCCTTGAACTCAGGTGAATTTCGGGTGACAAACGCTATTGTGTCCCATTTATCTGGCAGTGACCTGAGGAACCTGCTGTTTTGAGTTGAGTTTGTAAAAGTGGTTTTAACAAGCCTCAGTTCACTGATGAGACAACTGAACCGCTCAAATTGTTGCGTCAGTGATTCACCTTTAACATGACAAAATGTTTCATACTGTTGGTTCAGGATTTCCCTATTGTTTTCTATGACCTCTTCGGTACCTCCAAACTGTTCCTTAAGCGCGTCCCACAACTCTTTGGCATTGTCACAATGTAACAATCCATCATATATTTCATTGGGCGGCGCTGATGCTATGATACTAAATGCTTTAGCATCTAGTTCAAACTTTTGATAATCCGTTTCAGTATAATTTTCAACAGGTTTTGGAACTTGTTTTTTAGCATCTTCAGCGCTTGGCACTGTAGGAACATGAGGACCAAAGCTGACAGACTTCCAACAACCCGTGCTTTGTTGAGCGAGGATGTGACCCATCCTCCTCTGCCAGATGTTGTACTCATTTCTTTTTAGCATAGGTGGTTTAAAGAGAGAACCAATGTTGTTTTTATCGTCCTGAGATTGTGACGTCATTCTTGTTGTTTTACAGGTACTGAGAAATCAACTTTAGTGGTGATTAATCCTTACTTTGTTTTTCAACGACGAACAAACGATCAGTATCAACTGTTTTGAGCTGAACTATTTACGTCAAAATGATTGTTAAATCAAATTTGACTGTCCAAGCTCTGATACCAATTGTTGGATCTGAGTTTCTTTTTGATTGTATTTTGTGTTTGAAGTTAAGATGAAAATGGATGAGTTGTGCAGCGGAATTAAAATGAAAACAAACTTTGCATACAAGCAAATGAGAGTAATACTTTAATCAAACATCTTTTACACAATGAACCGAATGATTGAATTTAATTTCAACAACGATTACAAAGATAGATGTATGAATGCAAACTCCCCCTCAGCCCGAGCTCAGTAGTTTGTTCGTGCAAAGAAGACGAATGATGTAAAGAGCTAATAGAATAGTACAAATGTTGGGATTGAACCCTAACAGAGGAACAGATGATGTAAAGCCAAAACTGGATCCCATCAGTGGACACTTAATAAGCAGCAGTTTACTCTAATCTCTCCCCTTGACAGTGGTTATCTAACAGCTGATGGATGTTAAGTGCTGCTCAACTACAACAACTGATAAACCAAACTCTGATGATTATCTAACAACTGCTGAAGACAAACTCTGTTGCTCTATCTACTGCTGTATCTTAAGTACTGCTGAAGACTCAAGCACTGCCCTCTCAAAGACTGATCACCTTTGAAGAAAGCACTGAAGACTCAACATCTGTGCTTAGGCTACAACAGTGGAACGTGAAGCAGTAGTTTCTTATGTTTTGTACTTTAGTGATTATCAGATGTTACATAACAGTAGTTTGTATAGAACAGTATTTATAGTTTGTTAGGTCGTTAGATGTCACTATCATGGTGACGTCAGCTGAAGCATATTAGTAGTTTGGTTTGCCTATAAGTATGACAGTACTCTGTACTGTTACACTTGATCGTTTTGAGTGAGTTTTTCTCCTCAATTCATCCTTTCATCTTGTGCAACCAACTCTGGTGTATTAGGCTGATGGGGAGTTTAGATTGTAAGCCTGAACTGTAATCTTTTGCTTTTATGTAAATCTTTTGACTCAATGAAAAGCAATTGTTTATCAATCTACACTTTCCTTTGTTTGTGTTTACAAAGTTTGCTACTCATTTCCACTGCACTTATTTGTTTTATGCAAACAAACACAATCACAGACAACCTCCGATCCTAACAATTGGTATCAGAGCCTGGACAGTCAAATTCGATCTTACAATCAATTTGACATAACAGTTCAGCTCAAAAGTTATTGATACTAAAGGGTTGGTTGTATCCAGTTGAAAAACAGAGTAACGAGTGAATCATGGTCAAAATGGTTATTCAAAAACTCTGTAAATCAACCAAGATGTCATACGACACACAAATCTCACACAACAAGTGTTTTCATGCATATGTCACTCATAGTTTTCAGATCTGTAAAATATCTGATGAATTATGGGATCGTTCGATGCTTTCAAAATTGATTTCAATTGTTGTTTTGATATGTGTGATGTTTTCAGTAAACAACTAAAGTATGTACCTCAGTTCAGCAAAACTTGTGTTCATCTATGTTGGTGCACTTACGTCTGTCGACTACGTCTTACATCGAGTCTTAGAGATGAAGAGATCAGACATAGCACGGAAACCTAGAAATACTAGTTAGGAATAGGTCCGCTTATGTAAACACGCCTAGGTCCGCTTTTGTGTCATGTAGTGATCAGGTTCGCTTTTATGTCATGTAGTGGTCAGGTCCGCTTTTATGTCATTGATGTAGATCCGCTTATATGTGCATGTACATATAAGCGGACCCTGCTTATCTATAAATAGTGGTCCTATGAGCGAACCTAAATATATAGTTTACGGTGTATTTGTTCCGGTATGCTGCCGAAGTGCTGTCTGACCGTGTAATTGTGCAATTGATCAATATTACAGCAAGTTTAAAGTGAATCCAGCTTGAATAGCACGAAATCATTAGTTTCCGCCTCTTGATTTGGATAGGAACTTCTCTGATCCACTCAATTAGGGCCGAAAACGATCCTACAATTGGTATCAGAGCTTCAGGAGGAGGAGTTCTGCAGGATAGAGCTGAATTTCATCTAGTTTTCTTTCATCTACACGTTCATTCTTCATTACAGACACTTTCAACGGTCAAAAACGTCTCAAAGTTTCAAGGATTGTGCACGATAGTACAGTGACAAACCCTGGAAAGTTTGGTGTCAATATTCGAGTTAAAAGTGGGTCAAAATTGTGTCCGAAATAGGTCCGCTTTTACGGACAGTATATAGATTTACTTGTCTGGTTCGCTTTTAAGACACTTGTCTGGTTCGCTTTTAAGACACTTGTCTGGTTCGCTTTTACGACACTTGTCTGGTTCGCTTTTATGACACTTGTCTGGTTCGCTTTTACGACACTTGTCTGGTTCGCTCCAAGTAACGATAGTGTGGTTCGCTTTTAAGACACCTTATTGGTCCGCTTATAGTGTCAGCTTGTTTGGTTCGCTTTTGGAAAAAGTACACATTCGCTTTTGTGACAGTTTGCCTATTTGAACAGTGTGCCTAAATTTGAAAGTTGTGAACAATGGATACTGAATTCTATAACGCGTTTGCAACCCCGACATCGATTACTCAGAGTGCTATGATTGAAAATGAAACCGGAGCATCTCAGAAACCACCCAAACTCATGGATATTGATGACTATAACGTGTGGTCTGAATGTTTTGGTAATTGGGTCGAGGCTTATCATCTAGATGCATGGGAACACACTGAAGAGCCATATGTTAAGCCCACAAAGAACGATGTTGTGAATGGTACTCCATTAACACTTAGAGAGATGAGTACTGCAGATAAAAAGAAATATCGAGATGAGAAATTGATGGTGAGTCTGCTTCAGCAAGCGATAAAGGAAGATATTTTGATACTGGTTCAACACGATGGAACCGCTTATTCAATTTGGACAGAATTGGAGGCAAAGTTTACTGGAAGTGACGATATGCTCAGGAATAAGATGTCTCTCATGAAAAAGGAATTTGAATTATTTCGAGGATTGAAAAATGAAAGTACCAAGCAAATAATTGATAGATATTGTAACTTGGTGAGAAATATGACGAAACTTGGTGTTAAGAAAGATACTGATGAATTGGTTGAAAAACTTGCAGATGCGCTACCATATGAAACATGGGGAACATTTCTGATGATGCTGCGGTCAAACAAAACAGATTATAAGAAAATGACACTGGGAGATTTTATCAAGCATCTAGAAGCTCAGGAGATGGAGCAGAGGAAGATCGCTAGGATGAAGAACTATGATGGAGAACAGGATATCAGCTTGTACTACAAGAGTGGTGCTGCTGATTCTACAAAGTATTCTCCAAAGATCGAGACTGCTTACAGTGTTAAAGATTCTCCTGAGAAGAAGGCATCTCAAGGATCAAACAGCACAAGATTTTCATCATACGATCCTAACATCTCTGTAACTAAGAATGGTAGAAAACTTCAGTGTAACATCGTGTTAAGCCTTGAAAATGATCAAGACTACACTGAAGAAATTGCAAAAAATCAAATGTCTTTGTTAGGGATGATTTTAGAGTCCTATAGTTGTTTTGTTGCAGGAAAGATCGGAAATCCAATGCTCACGAAAGAGGATTACGATCAAATCGATGCTGAAGAAATGGAATTGATGGATATCAAATGGTGTATGGCGAGTGTGATGAGACGTGCTGAAAAGTTTAAACAAATTACAGGCCGTGATGATTTTCGTGATGCAAACGTTTCAGCTTTGGGTTTTGATAAATCTAAAGTTACGTGTTTTCGTTGCAGGGAGAAGGGGCATTTCAACAGGGAGTGCAAAAACCGTGAAGCTACCGGAGCCCAGAATCCTTTCGGAAACAACGACTATCACAAGAAGGCCATCTATCATCAAATCACACCACCAGCACAGCAACAGGCACAAACTGCTCATGGGAGAGATGTGGTTGATAAAAAGGCATGTGTTGTTAGTCAGGAGCTGAATTCTTACAACCATACAGGACCGTCAACGAGGTTCCTGAATTTGAAGTGAAAATTGATGCAGAACAAGTTGAAGTTTCAGAAAAGTGTATGAACTGTGATTCGTTAATCAAACAAAACAATGAATTGTTGCAAAATATTCACAAGTTGAAAGAATCATATGATACGATGAACAGAGAGATCAACAAGTATACAGATTCGAGTGGTGAACAAGCTGAGGCAATGAATACACTGAAGATTGCGTACCTTAGACAGCTTGATGATGCGAATTTTCACATAAAGAAGTGTGCAGATCTAGAGTTGGAGCAAGCAACACAAAAGATAGAAACTGAAAAAATTAAGAAATTATTAGACAGCTACTCGTGTTCTTCTTTTGTTGTTGACAGGATTTATCCAGTTTTGAAAGATTTGAAGACGTTTAAGGAAGTGAAGACATCTGAAGAAGAGAAATCTGTGACAAAAGATGAAGGAAAAATGAAAACTTCTGGTAAGAAATCAAGTGTGGTCTATAACAGATGTCCGCCCCCGGTCGAAAATGGATATTCACCTCGAAATCCAAATTCTGAAAGAGTCAATAAAGCAATCAATTTACAATGGTAGTCTGGGCCGTCGGATAATTTGCCAGAAAGTATTGATGTTACGTATACGTCATCAGACACTGATCATGAGTCAAAGTTGATAAAAAGTGTGGTAGATCAGGTGTTAGACAAAGATGACAATGAGGAGTCAAAACCAGAGTCCAAACCCGAGTCAAAGTCTGGGTCAAATATGTCAAAGCCGACAAATAAAAAGGACAAACGGGTTTATGATAAAGAGTTTTTACTTTCGAAATCTAATTTGAATGATGAATCGATCAAAGTGGCATATACTTTGAAAGGTTCTGACAAATTATATTCAGATGAAAGTTTTCCAATAAGAAGTGTCAGACTTGAAATGATTCAAAAGGTTTTCAAAATAACAGAAATTAATATTTCTGAAATAAAAGATTTAAATCTTAATGGAAAACCCAAACAATACACTTCAAGAGATCAACAGAGAATCAACAAGAAAATGGGTTACAATTGTGGTTATAGTTTCCGACAGAAACCAAACCATAATCGTAATTTCAAAAAGAAAGGTCTTGGTTTTGTCCCACCGAAAAACTATAAAAATGAAAAAATGTATAAACCAAAAACTATGTTTGTTTCAGGGAAAACGTCAGAAGCTAAAAAAGAACAATCATTCAGAAGACAGACAAATCAGGAATTCCTTGCCAAGAAGCAAGAAGAACTAAAGAATAATGAAGTTCCGAAGAAAATTGAAAAGAGAACATGTTTTCAATGCAAAATTGCTGGTCATGTGGCAAAGGATTGTACGAAGACATTCAAGCCAAAACAGGAAGTCTCTGGGAAAATGAAAGAAAAAGTTGTTGAAAAGACTGAACTGTCAACCCGGAAGTTTACTAGCTTTGAAAATTCAACTTTTGAGAAAGGAGAATGTTCAAAGAGTGCTTCAAAAAGGAAAGATAATATGCCAAATCAAAAATGGGTTGTGAAAGGTTCAGGTAATAGTTCTGGTGATGAATCTGATTCCATAAAATCAGAGGAGCCACATGTTGAGAAAAAGGTTGAAAAGAAAGTTCCGATAGTGGACGATGTGAATTTTCCGCCACTGAATGCTAAAAATTACAAATCCAAAATCGGAAAAGTTGAAATTTCAAATCAATTTTATTCTGACAAGAAGAAATTTGATGTTGAAAAAACTTTCAACGGAAATGTGAAACGTATCTTTGGACAAATGGTCAATGGTAAGGCCAAAAGAATCAAAGATTTTTATGCTTCCAAAGGACGTGTTTACAAGCCTGTTAAAAGTAAAGATAAAGAAGATGTTGTTACACCCAAGGAAGGTTAGGCTTGGGTGGATATATTTTCAAAGAATAAAAACCTGACTTGTCGGAGATCCCAAGTTGGTATCGTGGATCATGAATCGGCATCCTTCTTAATCTGTGTTTGAGGTTTTGCAGGACTTGCCGGAACTCCCAGGTTTGTAAGCGAGGAGTAGGAATCGGCACCTTGAGAATTCAACCAAAAGATGGTAATTGGTTGAAAAACAGGTTTGAAAAGCTTAATTGCTAAATCTGCAAGTGGGTGTATGATTGTGGTTGTTATAAGTGGTTCAGAATGAGAACCAGTTGATTTTACATGTGGTTAAATCAAGGTCATTAATTTGAACTTGAGTTAACTATTATTCAGAAGATTGGTAAAACAATATGATGATTGGATCCCTAATTTTACAAGAGGTAAAGTCAATAAAACTTATTTTCCGGAAAAACCATTCTGATTAAAACAAACTTAAGTGTTTTGAAATCATTATGGGAAAATAGTTTTGTTGTGAGGGGGAGTTCTGATTGTTTAAGCTAAACGGATGGAGAATTGAAGTATTTCGATATTAGTTATCATGTTCTGTACAGTTTGTTTTCAATTTTTACTAGATGTATTTGAATTTTAGGGGGAGTAAGAAATTTAGAAAATCCAAAAACATCAGAAAATTTGAAAAAGACAAAAACATGATAAAACTGAAAAATGAGTTTTGCTGCATAAAAGAGGAAATGATAGTACATCAGTGAACTATCACAACATGCTAAAGAATTGTAAAGCTAAATGTGATAAACAATCTTACTGTGGATGTGTCAGTAGGTTTTCGCACATTTAGTAAATTGAAACGAGATATAAACCTAAATTCGAACTTGCTTAATTCGTGGGTAACTATTCTTGAATATATGGGTAACCCCCGAAATCTTGTTTGAAAGGTCCCATATTCTGAGATATTAGGTCTTTATACTCAGTGATATCTGGGGTATTATTCCGGGACTTCTGCTGTATGGAAATACTGACCTAGTCCCCGAATAATACTTTCTGCAAAAAGCTTTGAAATACAAGCTCGCCCTCAGCAATCTGATTAAACAATAAAATTGATAATCTTTGTTGTTGTAATAAAAGATCCTCTAAAGGGGACCCACCTAAAGTCGAAGCCATCATCTCTCTGCGTATACGGAAGTATCGACCTGAGCTCTCACGGCCCTCGCACATTACCCCTTTACAGATATCAGCTGTGGTATACTCACCTGTAAGACTGAATACTTGGTATCTGGATACAGGAGTATATTCAAGTGGAGTGATACTCAATTAAGTTCAAGTCTTTAAAACATTAATACCGTATCTCGAATCAATTGAAGTCTATGTGAAAATTTAAGTGGACAAACATACTGACAATCTAGGTAAATTGTTTAGAACTTAAAATGTTTAAAGCTTAACGGTGTTAGTGATATGTTTCATAACTGATATGATCCTCTTGCATGAACTCACAAAAATATTATCTGTAAATATTTCGTGTCTGCATTTACTTTTATTCAGAAAATCCAAAAAGATTTTTGGTGTGTTTTAGCATAAAATTTTGAAAAATCAAAAAGATTTTCGACAACTGGTGTTGAGATACTGATTTTTGAAATTCAAAGTGCTAGACTTGAAGAACTGGTTTGGGAAGAGTGTATATGATGATGTTAAATTTTTGTTTGAAAAGTGCCAGTAAAAAATCTTGAATGTAAAATCATTAATATAGTTTCTGGTACTAGTTTCTAAAAAGTTTGAAAGTTTAATCTTTTAATAGAAACTTATAGTTGGGTAGAGATTGTGCAGGACTTGAGCCAGATATTGATCCTAAGAGAGAATGGAGCCAGGTATCGATCTGGAACCTGATGGGAGCCTGTTAATGATCTTGATTTGAAGAATGAAGATGTGAATTCCAGACTACGATCCCAGCTGTTTGAGAGGGGGAGTCTGAAGACACCGTGTCAACATTTGAGAGAGAGGAGTTTATTGATGTTGAAGAAAGAGAACGAGGATTCTTGGAATGACAGATATTTCAGAGGCAGATTGACGACTGATGAAGATTGTAGTTTGACTTGTGCGAAGACTCTATGAAGACTCCGTCAACATCCGAGGGGGAGTCTATTGGTGCACTTACGTCTGTCGACTACATCTTACATCGAGTCTTAGAGATGAAGAGATCAGACATCGCACAGAAACCTAGAAATACTAGTTAGGAATAGGTCCGCTTATGTAAACACACCTAGGTCCGCTTTGTGTCATGTAGTGATCAGGTTCGCTTTTATGTCATGTAGTGGTCAGGTCCGCTTTTATGTCATTGATGTAGATCCGCTTATATGTGCATGTACGTATAAGCGGACCCTGCTTATCTATAAATAATGGTCCTATGAGCGAACCTAAATATATAGTTTACGGTGTATTTGTTCCGGTATGCTGCCGAAGTGCTGTCTGACCGTGTAATTGTGCAATTGATCAATAATACAGCAAGTTTAAAGTGAATCCAGCTTGAATAGCACCAAATCATTAGTTTCCGCCTCTTGATTTGGATAGGAACTTCTCTGATCGACTCAATTTGGGCCGAAAACGATCCTACAATCTAAAACACTAGAATACTGCTGAAAAGGAAAAGAGGGAATAAAACTTTGGTCAAAGTCTCTCATGTGCTCAAAGGCAAGTTGAGTACCTTCAAAAGGACCAAATCGACTTTGTCTAAACACATTGTGAAAATAAGGTGTCAAAACAGTCCTAATCATAGGTAATGTGAGATCTGTAATCAAATATGGTTAGATCTCTCAAAACATTACTTCAAAGTGATTATGGACAAAGCATGTTCAGAATATAATCTCCAAGTGAGTATTTCTGAACATGTAAATAAACAGGGTAAAAAGGGAAAATGAACAAATCTCAAAGTGTAGCTATCTCAAAACTTTTGAAATCAAAAGAAAAGAGTATAAGTATAAAACACTCTTGAGATTAAAATCAGATCATCAGTGGTCATTATACAACTATGTGCATTCATAAATACAGGAATTGTTCTAGTAACAATGGCATCTCCAGTGATTGTACTTAAAATGAATTTCAACCAATTGACAAGAAAATGACCCAAACAATGGTCAAGATAACTTGAGAATAATATGATCGTGAATTCACTGGAAAACTGTCAGATCCTTTTGATTATTTTCAAAATTTCCTTTAATTTTTGTTAAGGAATTTTTTCTGAAATAAAAACCAGATATATTTTATTCTTTTATGAAATATATTTTGTTCTTTTACTCATTTTTAATAGTAAAAGTTCATCTCTGGTCTGGATGTAATTACCTTGTTTTTATGTGTAATTACTATCCCTAAAACTGGTCAAAAGGAAATGACATACATACCAAGGTCATGTTAAGCTCAAGTTAGGCTTTCACTGATCATAAATTGATTGCAAATTGACTTAGACTACTGAGATACTCATGCTCTAATTCTAGTAATTAGACACAAAATGAGCAGCTCTAGTAGAAATGCCTTCATCATCTGGGATGCTGAACCATTGTCTAAATAATAGACATTTGGCAAATCCTTGAACAAAATTCCGTGTAGATAACTGTTGACAATTTAATCTTGATAATTTACATCTAAAATGTATTTTGTTAAGAATAGCATCTCAAATGCTCAACAAATGTCAGATAAGATACTGTACCTTCACAAAGCAAAATCAAGTTCTACATCTGAACAAGCAGATGCTAACATTGTTTGTCAAAAGTTGAAATACTGCTGCACTATCAGTCGTTGAACCAATCTTCTACCACTGTTGTTTCTAAAATGCTGTTGTCCCTTAACATCTGTTCTCTAAAGTCTGTCCACTGCTAAAGTGTCAACCTCTGTTCTCTAAAACACTGATGTTTAAAATCTTTGTTACATCCACTGTTTCATTTTATTACCGTTGTAACTACTGGTGCTTGATTCATCAGTAGTTGTCAAAACAACTGTCCTCCATTATTTACCATTCCATCAGATGTTTGACACGTGGTCAGTTTTTAGCCATCAGATCAAAAATAACCGCTGCCACATCAGCAATCACTTTTTCCCTAAATAAAACCCTGATTAAATCCAAACAGGGTTTTACTGTCGAATTGAATTCCAAAAGTTCTCTTCTCATAACAGTTTCCCTCTCATAACTCCAAAAACTTCTTCGATCTTCTTCATCCAAAATGACGAAACCAAAATCAAAGTCAAAATCAAAACCAGCATCTTCTTCCACAACAGCAGATGCCACTCAAATGGCTGCTGAAACACCTGAGATTCGCTACAAATCTCCACACAACTATGTAGGTATACTCAAAAAACTTACCGATAACCACACCTTCGACTCCATCCTTGACATCCTTTCTGCATCAAAGTACAAAACTTTGATAACAGCAGATGCTCCTATTTACCTTGACACCCAGAGAGAGTTCTGGAAAAATGCCACCCTTGAAAAACAAGGAGATATCATCGCCGCAATCAACTCCTCGATACAGGGTAAGAAGGTAAATATCTCACCAAAATCCATCTCTGAAACCTTTAAACTCGATGATTTAAATGGAAAAACCTCTTTTACAAAAGACGAGTTGGTAAAGGATTTCATGAAAAGGGGCTATGCAGAACAACCAAACAGGGACACCCTACAAAAGGGTTACTTCCCTTCTGCACCCAGATTGTTATTCCACACACTGCTCATGTGTGTTTCAAATAAAACAACGTCCTTCAATGAGATACCAACAAAAATCCAATGCCTGGGGTATGCAATTTTGAACAATGAAAACTATAACTACTCCCAGGAAATATTTGATGATTTGGTAAAGAACGTTGATAATAAGGCATTTCTGCTCTTTCCGAGGTTTCTAAGTTACTATTTTGAACAAAAATTTGTCGAGAAAGAGGCAGAAGTGCCCAAACAAGGTGTCTCATTCAAAATAAACAGTTTAACAATAGAAACTTTTTCAAGAATGATGGCACCAATAAAATTAAAAACAAAAGGGGGTGAGCAGGTCTTAGAAACTGCCACTGACCCTCAAGAAACCACTGCTGAGCCCACTGCTCCAGGTGATCAGAGTAGCACACCCACTGCTCTGAAACCCACACCAGCCACCACCAAAAAGACCAAAAGAAAACCATCCAGAAAACCCACCAAACCCAAAACAAAGGCAACTCTGGAAGATGAGATCCGAGAGCAACTGCTAGTGATAACACAAAAGTCACAAGAAACCACTGCTGCTACTTCCTCACAGCAGATGGAAGAAAGATCTCAACCCCAGCCTAAAACTCCTCCTGCATCCTCACAAAAGGATCAGGTTGTAAGCACAGGGACACCAAATTATGAAGCTCTGTATCCACTCGGATCCATCTTCCACAGTCCTGATCCCAAGGACATGTCTCTTTCAACACCCATACCCTCACCAATCACATTACCACAATCAATAATACCCCTGTTGCATGCAGTTGATATGGCACAGACACAAACCAGTTCCTCTCTATCACCCATTTCTGAGAGCATACCTCCACAAGTGACTGGGTCTGATGTTAATACCTCTGTTATCCAAGCAACAGCTGAGGAGGTTACACCCCCTGAGTTACAAGTAACTCTCGGTGGTAGTTCAAGTGGAGCAGCAACTACAACTGATGGATCAACAGATCTTCAGTTGGACAGTTGTTACATAACTAAGACTCCCTTGAAGGCAATTTCTTCTATGGCAACATCGGTAACCACCAGCAAGTTATCTTTAGCTGCTGGTAACATCAAAGGTTCATCGATTGCTGAAGAAAGAAGTCCCCAGTACCAAGAAAAAGGGGCATCAATGGATGACTTTTGGGCTACAACTCCTAAGTCACAAATTGATACAACCACTACTGGTGGGGATTCAGATGATCCTGTTAATTCAGGTGATGATTCAAAATACAATGAATTGACGGCCAGAGTTGAAAATCTGGAATCTACAGTTGCAGAAATAAAAGATATGGTGCAGCAGCTGTTAGAAGCTCAAATAGCCCAATCTTCTACTCCTCCTGCTCAAGCACCTGCTCCACAAGCATTTGCTGCAAATGAGCTATGGAATACTCTCCAACCATTGCTTGAACATCAGCAACAAATGGCTGCTAAACAGCACGCAAATCAAGTAAAAATGCTGACAAACATGGTGGAATCAAGGTTCAAAGACACTCAAGCAGACATCAAAGCTATAAAAGCGAGTATCCAAAAGACTGCTCAGAGTGAAAAAGCTCCATCTACCATTTTCTTCATGGATACACCTCTGGCAGATAGTGCCAAAAAGGGGGAGAAAACCAAGCTGAAAAAGAAAGGTATAGAAGATGGGATATACTTTGAACCAGAAAAACCCAAAACCACAAAAACTTCAACAGCTGATACAACAGTAGTTACAAAAACTGCTGTCAGTACCCAAACAGCTGCCATCTCATCAACACACACACCTTCAACACACACAACTACTGTTTCAACACACACCACCACAACTACTGTTCCACCTCCATCATCATCTGTGTCTATAACACAAAAACCACCACTATCATCATCTACAATCACATCACCACCACTGCCTCCTGCCATAAAGCAAAAGACAGCAGATGTTATAACATCTGTTGTAATGACAACAGTGGTTGAAACACCAGTTGTTTCAACTACTGTACGTCAGTCACAATCACAAACCACTGATTCACCCAAAACATCATCAGCCTCTGCTCCACTAAAAAGGAGAAGGGTTTTCATTCCTGATGATGAGTCACCACCACCATCACCACCATCACATCCTTCATTTCCTACTCAAATGCAGAAGACATCTGCTGACACATCAGCAGTTGTAATGACAGCAGCAGTTGAGACACCAGTTGTTTCAACAGTTGTTAGTCAACCATCCACCACTGCTCTATCCTTTCCTATATCTCAACCAAGGCTCTTTAGCAGAAAAAGAAAGCCTATTACCGCCGATGAAGGGATACATGATCCAAATGCTGAAAAATATCCACTAGAGCTTGAAGCCATAAAAAATGAGATGAGGCAGTTTTATACAGAAACAGATCCTTCAAAAAGAAAATTCTCCTCACTCATTGGCTAGATAGCTCCAGAAGATATAACTGATTATCTCAAGTTAAAGGCTAGGCAAGCTAAAGATAAAGCTAAGGTTGACAGTGAAAAGGAAAGACTAAGCGAAGTAGGCATTGCTAATAGACTGGAGTTCTACCTTGCAAAGGTTAAGCAGATGGAAGAATTTGCACAAGAGCTAGAAAAAGAAAAGGCTGATCAAAAGAAGAAGCTAAGAATACAACTTCTAGCCTTCATCATGAAAGAAAAGTTCTACCCTGCTGAAGAATCCCAGTTTAAAGAATGGCCTTTAGTAGCTTTGAAGCATGAGGCTAAAAGGATCCAAAGAATCAAAAATGATCCTTCAAAGAAGAAAATTGCTCCAAACTGGAGTAAATACAAAAGACTCATTGTTGATCTCACTGCTGAATATAAAGGAAAGAAGAAGGAGTTGGTGGATGCTAAAGTAGACACTGCTGAAGCCATATCAAAATGGTCTAGGCAGCAAACTGATGAAGCCTATGAGAGGCTGAAGAAAAGGAAGAAGAAAGAACAATTGGTGATAATGGAACAACAAATCGAAAACCTCAAGACAATGCTAAAATCAGCAGACAGTCCTACACTTGGGTCAAAACAAGATGAAGGCAAACAGCTGACTGAAGAAGAGGTCAAAGAAAAAGAAGCAGAGTTCTTCAAAGACACCATCATGAAAATGGGTCTGAAAGAAGATAGCTCATCAAAGCTTCAAAGCCTTTTTGTGAAGTTATTAAACAGCCCTGCATCCTCTAACACTGCAACAGGCATGATAGACAATGAAAAACAAGAGCTTACTGGACAAGAAACTGCAGAAGACATAGCTGCAGCAAACAAAGTCATAGAAGAAGCTTTCAAAAGAATGTCTGAGAGTTTGCATGTGTTTTCAAGGCCATTATCCCTTAGCTCATCAGAAGATAAATCTCTCCCAAGAAACCCATTAGGCTTTAAAATACTAAAGTGGATGTCTGATCAAAAGACCCACGTATTGACCCTGGTCAGAGCCAATGGTGAGGTGAAGCATATATCAAGGAAAGAAGCACTAGGCCTTAGTGTTCAAGATTTGCAGGATCTCCTTGAGCTCTCACTGTGCAGGGATGAAGATGACCAGAGTGCCAAAGAATTTGAAGCTGAATTCAAAGAACAAGCTAAGGCACTCTTGATGAGTAATAAAGGTCCTGAATAAGGAAGGGTTTTGGCATTATCTGTTCCAGGGGGAGATTGTTGGGATTGAACCCTAACAGAGGAACAGATAATGTAAAGCCAAAACCGGATCCCATTAGTGGACACTTAATAAGCAGCAGTTTACTCTAATCTCTCCCCTTGACAGTGGTTATCTAACAGCTGATGGATGTTAAGTGATGCTCAACTACAACAACTGATAAACCAAACTCTGATGATTATCTAACAACTGCTGAAGACAAACTCTGTTGCTCTATCTACTGCTGTATCTTAAGTACTGCTGAAGACTCAAGCACTGCCCTCTCAAAGACTGATCACCTTTGAAGAAAGCACTGAAGACTCAACATCTGTGCTAAGGCTACAACAGTGGAACGTGAAGCAGTAGTTTCCTTATGTTTTGTACTTTAGTGATTATCAGACGTTACATAACAGTAGTTTATATAGAACAGTATTTATAGTTTGTTAGGTCGTTAGATGTCACTATCATGGTGACGTCAGCTGAAGCATATCAGTAGTTTGGTTTGCCTATAAGTATGACAGTACTCTGTACTGTTACACTTGATCGTTTTGAGTGATTTTTTCTCCTCAATTCATCCTTTCATCTTGTGCAACCAACTCTGGTGTATTAGGCTGATGGGGAGTTTAGATTGTAAGCCTGAACTGTAATCTTTTGCTTTTATGTAAATCTTTTGACTCAATTAAAAGCAATTGTTTATCAATCTACACTTTCCTTGTTTGTGTTTACAAAGTTTGCTACTCATTTCCACTGCACTTATTTGTTTTATGCAAACAAACACAATCACAGATAGCCTCCGATCCTAACAACAAAGTACTGAACTATTTATAGGCACTTGCAAACTACTGAGCATCTTTGCTGACGTCACCATGAAAGTGACATCTAACCTCCTAACAAACTCTAACCTCTGATCTATACAGACACTGCTTGTGTTAATTACTGCTAATACATTCTATTACAAAACAGACTTTAGAACAGCTGCTGCAACCTTCTACTGCTGTGAACCCAGCAGCACTTGTCCGGATCAGCAGTGCTTGACTCAAGGCAGTAGATTGAATCAGCAGGACTTTAGTCTTCCATCAGATCTTTAGTTGAGCAGCAGTTATGAGTCAGCAGTTTGGTAAGATCAGCAGATAGGAGGTCATCAGTAGTTGTAATCACTTTCAAGGGGAGAGATTTGTATATCAGCATCTGCTTATTCAGAATCCACTGTTCTGATCCAGTTTTGGCTTTAATTATTTGTTCCTCTGATAGGGTTCAATCCCAACACTTGACAAGCTCATTACGACTTAATGCATCAGCCACGACATTTGCCTTACCAGGATGGTAGCGAATTTCGCAGTCATAGTCATTTAGAAGTTAAACCCAACATCGTTGCCTCATGTTGAGTTCTTTCTGATTAAAGTTATGCTGAAGACTTTTGTGTTTAGTGAAAACCACACATTTTGTACCATACGGATAGTGTCTCCAGATTTTGAGAGCGAATACAACTGCACCTAACTCAAGATCATGAGTGGTGTAGTTCTTCTCGTGTATCTTCAATTGTCTCGATGCGTAAGCTATGACTTTGTTCCTTTGCATGAGAACACAGCGTGGGCCTAAATTGGATGCATCACAATATACTACGAAATCGTCATTGCCCTCTAGTAAAGATAGAATAGGCGCATCGCAAAGTTTCTGTTTCAAGGTCTGAAAGGCTTCTTCCTATTTGGATCCCCATTCAAAAGGTTTGTTCTTCTGAGTTAATGCTGTGAGAGGAACTGCAATCTTGGAGAAGTTTTCGATAAAGCGGCGGTAATAACCCGCGAGACCAAGAAATGAACGAACTTCAGTAGGGGTAGTAGGGGTAGTAGGCGTATCCCAATCCTTAATCACACTGATCTTGGAGGGATCTACATGAATACCTTGTTCGTTGACAATATGTCCCAAAAATTGAACTTCCTTAAGCCAAAATTCGCACTTGGAGAATTTGGCGAAAAGTTGTTCTTTCTTCATGTAACACCCCAACCGAATACGGAAACGTCGGGGTGCCACGTATGATAGGATGCTCAAAGACACATGGCACTAATTAAAGTTCAAATATAATATTAAGTCAAATTCATGTTCAACAACCAAATCAAACAAACAACGAAACAAATTATCCCAAACAAAACATAATGATCGTTTTAAAGTTTAACTAAGGCAAAAGATCCATGATCCTAAGTGATAGAAAGCTTGCAAATCATCATCAATTATTACCACCTGAAACATATGTTAGATAAACATGGGTCAGCTAAAAGCCGACGAGCAACATAGGTTTTATGGTAAAGCAGGTGATAAAAATATTTTATTTACAATTCAATATGGCACAAGTAGAACACTAAGCATATTGCATTTAACGAGTATGGGTCACGGGTGGCACATTCAAACCTAAGCTGACATGTTTAACGGATTCTATCATCCTCCACTTCCCAAAAAGCAAAATAAGCAAAATGTGTAAAATAAGCAAATCCAAATGGAAGTGGAGATGGTTCGTCACGCCTATAGCGCTATAATATACTACCGGACGGTTTGGCCGAAATTAATGAATGCATACGTTGAAGTAAACCAACAAGTTTCATACAAAGCAAATAGTGATCACATAAGCCATAAAAAATAATGAATTGTATAACGTTTAGGCAAAATTTAGTTCATCATACGTATCATCCCAAAAAGAGGTAAAAAGGGAACTATGTACTCACCTTAGGGAGCAAATATTTCACACAAGAAGTGAAGAGCAAGGGCGTTTGGATAAATCTAAATTGCTACCTAATATGATTAAACAATATTTTTAATTCAATGAACTAATATGGGGGGGTATTTATAGGAAAAACAAGACCGTTAGGATCGTTTCTGAAATATCGTGCCATGATCTACTCCGTACACTTGTCGCAAAGTTGTGGTGGCTTATTTTGGCTTATTTTGCCCCCACCATAGTGTTTTGACATGTGGCGTTGCCCTTTGGAGGTTTCTAAGGGCTGTTAATAGCTGAAAAATGACTTTTGCTGATCAGAAGGGGCCTCGCGTGACGCCAAGGGGGCTAGGTGTCACGCTAAGGTCCCCCTGTTCAGCAAACACTTTCCAATGTTTTCATTTCAGTCCCCGTTGTGTATTAAGGCCATTTCTGACATGTTTAAGGCTCGTTAAGCCATTTTCAAGGCCCTAAAATGACGCCTAAACATTGTGGACATGAAACATGCTCAAAAATATGTCGGATGTTGGCTCGTTTAGTCGTACGACCGCGATGTTCGGTTAATTACGACGGAATGCGCATAAGCGCGAAAAACGATCCAAATTGCACGACGAATGGATTTTTCTCATGCCAAACACTAAGGCATAATATTATGATGCTTGCATAAATTTTTGGATGTCCGGATGTATTCAGAACGTAAGTTATGCGCGAAAGTGGAAACTTGTGCACTTTTTGACACCTTTAGTCTCTGAATGATCCAAAAGTTTATTTTAGCACACAGAACCCCTCAAAGCCTATTTCTAAGCTATGTAAAGGATATTTAGGGTGTGTTTAACTTATGGTCATGTTCCGGAATGTTCGTTACAGTTCAAATTGGCATACTTTTGCAGTTTGTCATATTTAGTCCCTGTAACGAATAAACTTGATTTCGGCACACCAAACCTTCCAAAACTTATTTCTAAGTTATGTAAAGGTTATTTAAGGTATGTTAAGCCTATGTCACTATTCCGGAGTGTTTGTTGCATTAAACTGGTTATATTTACGCATCAGCGCGCGTATAACCTTCTAGAAAGCGATTTAGAGCTTGAAATCGAACAAGAGTTGATATGTGCAAAAGATACACATTTTTGTACAGATCCCAAGTATGAAATACAATATTTCATTGGCTTGGTATTTGTTTGATGGTCTTAGTGACCCAGGTGTCACAGTCTCCCCTACTTTAGGAAATTTCGTCCCGAAATTTATTCGTAGGAGTCCATCTGTGACTTTGTGTCAAGTAACCACCAGATATACAAGGCATACTCCTGTTATTTCGTTAACGAGTATTCATCAGAAATGGAAATGAAGGAATAAACAAACGGGGATTCATTTCCTCAACGGACAATCTTCAGAAACGTAAAATGAACTTACGGAGTCATTTTCAACGGGTGCTTCATCAGAAATGGAAATGAAAAGGATAATCAAATGGATATTCGTTTCCTCAACGGACAATCTTCAGAAACGAAAATGAACAAACGGAGTCATTTTCAATGGGTGCTTCCTCAGAAATGGAAATGAAAAGGATAATCAAACGGATATTCATTTCCTCAACGGACAATCTTCAGATACGAAAATCAACAAACGGAGTCATTTTCAATGGGTGCTTCATCAGAAATGGAAATGAAAAGGATAATCAAACGGATATTCATTTCCTCAACGGACAATCTTCAGAAACG
The DNA here is from genome assembly GCF_002127325.2 of Helianthus annuus. NCBI lineage: Eukaryota > Viridiplantae > Streptophyta > Magnoliopsida > Asterales > Asteraceae > Helianthus > Helianthus annuus. Next base: position 109,768,404 of record NC_035436.2, read on the forward strand.
AAAATCAACAAACGGAGTTATTTTCAACGGGTGCTTCCTCAGAAACGGAAATGAATAGAGTTAACTTCTAGGCACATGACAAAGCTCGCTGTGGTTTCTGTGCACTAAATTCCATAATTATGTATGCATCCATAATTACGTAATTCCTTGCATAGTCCGCACAGTTTTTCTTGTAATGTTTAGGGGAGGAAAATCAAACCTGTGATGAGGGTGACTAGACTACCATAGGGTCCTTTTAATTCGATCGACAAATGATCTCTTTAATTAGACCACCAAGGAGTCTTTCCAGCTATATCATCGCATGATATTCCTAACCAGATTTTTGGATCAATTTGTTTAACTAGGCCACTCAAGGGGTCTAATTATGGAGTAGTACATTATAATCCCTTATTCGTAGATATGGAAGATTCTACGAGGATTTGGATAACAAAAACTTGGATTACACCAAAAACATAAAAAGGAACATATAAGCACATAATCACATAGTTGTTTAACTTGGTTATTAATTTGTTATTGATTGAGAATGGATATGGAAACCAGTCGATGGGCTACAATGTCCTATGGGATCTATCTGAAAAGATAGGAAGATCTCCCAAAAATTCGATTTTGTTTTCAGAGAAACGTAATATTCGAATTAAGGAACACATCAATTTTTGGATTTACGGAAACACCCCTAGGTACCGTATTAAGGATTTACAGTGGTACTTTGGGTATTCGTCTCGTGTTGTAACTCGCGCCTTGTACTTCGTTTCCTTAGAAGAAACGGGTACTTAGGAATTTCGTGGAAAATGCAAGAGATCATAGAATGGGAGAATTTTGGGGGTAGTTTGTTCTTCAAGGAATACGGTTCCTTGATTGTCGGTATTGTAAGGGATATGTCGTTTATATATGCAACCACATAAATACATTGCAATGTAAATAAAAGATTTATTTATAAACAACGATAAGAACTGTTTCTTGGATCTTGACAACAAAAGAAAATAATACATAAGACGTGATTATTTCTAATCGATGTTGTCTTCTAGTCAGCCAGATGCTCATCCCTGTGCTGGATTTGCATTAGCAAGCTTTGGGCAATTTCTTCGGAAATGACCCATGTCACCACAGTTGAAACAAGAACCTGGTAGAAAACGACCTTGAGCAGGATTGTTGCTAGCTGGGTTTGGCACAGCTGCAGCTGGGCAGACTCTTGCTGTGACAACTCAAATTTTCAAGATTTCTATTTCGCATTTAATGCACGTTCTTGTATTATTTAGTCGATTGATATCACAATTAGTTGTTATGGAATTTGTATATGTTTTGATTCAATGAAGTGTGTTGTGTGATTATGTGATTATGCATGACTATGTGTTAATTATGATAAACTTGTCAAATGTGTAAACTTGGTGGTGAAACTGTGTAATTAATTGGAATAGTGCACTATTGTAAAATATAATACTTGAGGATGTAGAGGACAATTAGTGGAATTCTAGTAATACATAACCCTAAACTCTTTCACTAAACATTTGGCACAAAAACCAAAGCACTGTATTCTCTAAACTCCTAGCAATCATCACCATCATCATTGGCAAGACATTCAACACTTTGATTCTATATTTCTTCTTGGATCATTCAAGGTAATTGCTTAATCATTGTATTGATTGTTTGATTGTCATCTATTCTTGATTCTTGTAGTATGTGTAAACCCTAGTTCTTCATGTGCTATTCCTTGTTAATTGATTCTGAATTGTTGTGAATGAACGATGATGATTGTGTAATCATTGGTAGATGATTAAGATTCTTGATTTGGATGATTGTTTTGGTCAACTACTGAAGATTGAATTGATTCTGTGTTGATAAAGTATGAAATAGGGTTCTGATCGTATCGATGTAAAGTGTAACTGCTACTTGATTCTGTAATACGATCTAGGATTTACACATGTTTGTTAGTCTGAGTTTCAAGTGATGCATGTAGTCCGAATATAATTTACATTGGTCCGAGTATAATGTTTGATGTTGGTCCGAGGTTATCAAGGGACTTAATGTCCGAATTTAAATAAATTTGAGTGGACCGAGTTTATAAATCCCTCATGGTCCGAGTTTATTTAATCAAATGGACCGAGTATATGTGGTCCGAGTTTAATGGGGCATCCTTTGTCCGAGTTTAAACACCTTAAAAGCTGCCCGAGTTTATTGATGATTGAAGGACCGAGTTTAACCCCCCCTATGTGTCCGACTTTGTTTATTGACCAACTTATGGTCCGAGTATAAGAAGTCCACATGGTCCGACTTTAAGTTCACATGGTCCGACTTTCTAAATGATCCATGGTCCGAGTTTAATGATGTTATATGTTCCGAGTTTATTAGAATGTCATGGGGTCCGAGTTTATTAAAATGCCTTGGACCGAGTTTAAGGGATTTGTCTTTGGGCCCGAGTTTAATGATTATAGTATTGCCCGAGTTTAATGACTATGGTTTGCTCGAGTTAATGAATATAGTTTGTCTGAGTTTAATGAATATACATGGACTGAGTTTATTGATGTATATTGGACCGAATTTATATATGTATGTGTGGACCGAGTTTATTATGTGTGGACAGGGTTTATAAACCCTCTCATGTCTGAGTTTGTATGTTGATTCAATGTCCGAGGTTGTATGATGATACATGTGCTATCCGAGTTTTGAACAGGGGAGAACCCCCCCCCCCCCCCATACTTGTCTGAGTTTTTGAGAGGTACATGATCCTGTAAATGTTCATATGAACTAAGTGAATTGTATGAAGGGGTTAACTGTTATGTGATACATGATTTATACGTGATATTGACTATCAGGCACTATGTGACATTAGATTACATGCGTATCATTTCGAACATGAACTGATTTGTTATACGTGCATACAATAGGACTTGATTAATTACTTGTGAGTGCATAACCTAGCATACCGAGCAAACCAAGGTGAGTTCACACTCCTACTAAGGCATGGGATTCCCGGGTCGTGGGAATGGGATAAAGGTTACCATTGACTAAGAACGTATATATGCTTTTCCTAGACTATCACCTACCATGGTCCTCGGATGTCAGGACGGTTCCGTAGGTTAGGATAACACCTACGTGGTCATATGCCAATTACTGCCTCGGATGTCAGGCACGCACGTAAAACCTACGTGTACGCATTACTTACTTCTATCCTCGGATGTCAGGACGGTTCCGTAGGTTAGGATAACACCTACGTGGTCATATGCCAATTACTGCCTCGGATGTCAGGCAAGCACGTAAAACCTACGTGTACGCATTACTTACTTCTATCCTCGGTTGTGAAGGATACGTGCGTAAAACCTACGCACACCCCATACGCGCTACTGTTCTCGGATGAAGAACAGGGATGATACGAGTAGTTGATACGAATAGTCTAGTGGTCACATAACATGGGAAGCCCCCACCTGTATAACTTACTATTGGCCCAGTAGAGCCACCCGTTACTTACTGTTACGCATTTACTTACTGTGAACTCGCTCAACTAGTTTGTTGATCATTCTGTTACATGCCTTGCAGATCGTTAGGTACTTGGAGCTTGCACTGGAGAAGCGGGTCGTTGTGGACAAGGATCGTGGTTTCTACGTTGAACTATTATGACATTTAAAACTATTAACTATTGTTGGATTCTTTACTATGCTTCCGCTACACTTTGAAACTATGGTTATGTTTTGAACACCTATCGTATTGGATGGATGGTTTACATTTATTTTACTTAATATTAATTACATGTTCAATATGATTGGTGGCTTGATCCTGGTCAGTCACGCTCCCAAGCGGTGATACTCCGCAGGTGGATTTTGGGGGTGTGACAGATTGGTATCAGAGCCATTGGTTATAGAGAACTTGGTTTTAATATGGGGAAAACGTTTTTATTAAAACCAAACTATAACCAGAACAGTGCTCTCAACGATCCACAACGACGCTTCGCTCCACGTGCAAGACTCGACATCCTAGGTAATAAGGTTTATGTTTGTTACCTGCTTGCTAGAACTGCATAGAACTTTGCTCGTAGTATGCTTACATTACTTTGCTCACTACTTGTTATTGCTTGAGAACACTTACGTGCTTACACTCTCCTGTCATTGCACTATTCGCGAACCTTTTCTCACTTATGTTGCCTTTGATGTGAAGATCAATGGCCGGACATATCAACATGACACAAGCCCAGTTGACGGCTCTCATTAACGAACGAATTGCTGCGGCACTGGCAACCATACAAGCAGGAGGTCAACACGTTCAGTCACCTGCTTGCACCTTCAAAAATCTCAAGGATTGTCAACCTAGTACCTTCAGTGGAACTGAGGGGGTTGAAGGTCTCCTTCATTGGTTCGAGAGACTCGAAACTGACTTCGAGGTGCATGATTGCCCTGAGTCACGTAGGGTAAAGTTTGCTACTAGAACACTCGAAGGTGCTGCATTAACCTGGTGGAAAGCACAGGTTCAGATGTTAGGGCTGGCAGCTGCTAATGCCACCCCCTGGAACGAGTTCAAGGACCTGATTAAGGAAGAGTTTTGTAGTCGTGAAGACATCCACAAACTAGAGGTAGAGTTCCTCAACCTACAGATGGTGGGGTCTGAAATTGAAGTTTATACGAGGAGATCAAACGAGTTAGCCGCATTTTGTCCTACTATGGTAGACCCTCCCACCAAACGTATCGAGCGGTATCTCAAGGGTCTGGTGCCAGAAATTCAGAGTCATGTGACTGCCGTTAACCTTGGCACTATCCAGCAAGTCACTCGTCTTGCTCATCGTCTCACAGATCAGGCGGTGGATCAGAACAAGCTGCCAAAACGCATCAGTACTACCACTACTGCCGCCACTACTTCTGCAACTCCCAGAGATAACAAAAGAAAATGGGATGGGGATTCCAGCAAGGGATCAGCTCCAGTTCAGTCACAGGTCCAGCAGCAAAAGACTGACCGTTATCAGAGTCCCAGTCAGCGCTCTTCAGGCAACCAGGGGCAGGGTGGATATCGGGGAATTCATCCACTATGTAATAGGTGCAACAGACACCATAGTGGATGGTGTCGCAAGGAACAATGTCAGAGATGTCTCAAGATTGGTCATGAAGCAAAGGATTGTCGAAACTCACGTCCTGTAACCCAAGAACAACAACGACTGCCTCAACCTTCACAGAACCAGCAACTGCAACTACCAGCTCCACAGAACACACAGCAGCAGCCACAGCGTGGGAACGGGGGATGTTTCCAGTGTGGGGCGGAAGGTCATTTTAAACGCGAATGCCCTCAATTAAACCAGGATCAGACTCAAAACCACGACCATGGAAACAGGGATGACAACGGGGAAAGTGTTGGGGGAAGCAATGGAAACCATGACGCCGGGGCAGCGTGTACATGATTGGTCAGGGAGACGCAATGAACGATATTTGAACTTATAACTTATCTTGGGTTTTCATTATTATGTTTACGCTACTCAAACAAAGTTTGGCTCGAACATTAATCGTATTGAGTTTTATGAATTATTTTACCTACTATATTTTATGTTTGATATAATGGATGGTTTGATATTATTGAACGCACCTGCCATAATTATGGGCCTTACGAACAGGGTGTGCAAACCCTATCTTGACAAGTTCGTCATCGTCTTCATCGATGACACTTTGATCTACTCCAAGAGTCGGTAGGAGCACGAGCAGCACTTACGTCTTATCTTGGAACTTCTTCGAAACGAGCAACTGTACGCAAAGTTTCCAACATGCGACTCATGGCTTCGTGAAGTCCACTTCTTAGGCCACGTAGTGAACGAGGACGGGATCCATGTTGATCCATCCAAGGTAGATTCGATCAGGAACTGGCCTGCACCGCGCACACCGACAGAAATACGCCAATTATTGGGTTTGGCGGGGTACTACAGACGATTTATTAAAGACTTTTCGAAGATCGCGCAGCCACTTACACTACTGACACAGAAGGGTGCCACCTACCGTTGGGGAGATCCCCAGGAAACCGCTTTCCAGTACCTAAAGGATAGGCTTTACAGTGCACCTATTCTCTCATTGCCAGAGGGCACGGACGATTTTGTAGTCTATTGTGACGCATCGATACAAGGGCTTGGTTGCGTATTGATGCAGCGGGATAAAGTGATAGCCTACGCTTCTCGGCAACTCAAGGTTCACAAACGAAACTACACGACGCACGATCTAGAGCTGGGAGCTGTTGTTTTCGCGCTTAAGATATGGCGACACTACCTGTACGGTACCAGGTGCACGATTTACACCGATCACAGGAGTCTCGAGCATATCCTTAAGCAGAAGGATTTGAACATGCGTCAACGACGATGGGTCGAGTTACTTAACGACTACGAATGCGCCATCAAGTACCATCCAGGCAAAGCCAATGTTGTGGCTGATGCCCTCAGTCGAAAGGACACTTTACATCGGCGCGTGCGAGCGCTACAGCTTACGATTCAGTCTAGCCTTCCTGCACAGATACAAGCTGCTCAGACAGAAGCACTGAAGCCCGAAAACGTCAAGGCTGAAGCCTTACGCGGATCACGGCAACAATTAGAACAAAGGGAAGACGACGCCTACTATGTGACAGGACGTATTTGGGTCCCACTATATGGCGGCTTACGGGAACTTGTGATGGATGAAGCTCATAAGTCTCGCTACTCGGTACATCCAGGTTCGGATAAAATGTACCAAGATATCAGAACTACATATTGGTGGCCTAGCATGAAGGCCCGCATTGCAAATGATTGACTTGTGCGAGAGTCAAGACAGAGTACCAGAAACCCTCAAACTTACTTCAGCAACCCAGGATACCACAATGGAAATGGGAGCAAATTTCCATGGATTTTGTTACTGGCCTTCCTAGATCCCAGCGTGGGAATGACACTATCTGGGCGATCGTTGATCGACTCACAAAGTCTGCTCACTTCTTGGCTATCAAAGAAACGGATAAGTTTTCTACCCTAGCAGACATCTACATGAAAGAAGTTGTTTCGAGGCACGGAGTGCCAATCTCTATCATTTCGGATCGGGATGCACGATTCACGTCAGAGCTATGGCAAGCAATGCATAAATCCTTTGGCTCACGATTAGACATGAGCACGGCATATCACCCTCAGACGGATGGGCAGTCTGAGCGAACGATTCAAACACTTGAAGACATGCTTCGGGCATGTGTTATCGATTTCGGCAACGGCTGGGAAAAGCATCTTCCTTTGGTGGAGTTTTCATACAATAACAGTTACCATACCAGCATTCAAGCCGCTCCATTCGAGGCATTGTACGGACGTAAATGCCGGTCACCTCTCTGTTGGGCAGAGGTGGGGGATAGTCAAATTACGGGTCCAGAGATTGTAGTGGACGCCACAGAAAAGATAGCACAGATACGACAACGCATGGCGGCAGCACGCGACCGTCAGAAAGCCTACGCGGACAAGCGTAGAAAGCCTTTGGAATTTCAGGTCGGGGACCGGGTATTATTGAAAGTCTCACCCTGGAAGGGTGTGGTACGTTTTGGCAAAAGGGGCAAACTGAATCCGCGGTACGTCGGACCATTCGAAATCTTAGAAAAGATTGGCAAAGTAGCCTACAAGTTGAACTTACCAGCTGAACTCGGAGCAGTTCACAATGTCTTTCATGTGTCGAACTTAAAGAAGTGCTTATCAGATGAAACCCTCATCATTCCTTTTAAGGAACTCACTATCGACGAGCGGTTGCAGTTCGTCGAGGAGCCAGTTGAAATCACGGACCGGGATGTAAGGTCCTCAAACACAAGAGAATCCCTCTTGTTCGAGTTCGCTGGAACTCCCGACGTGGCCCAGAGTACACCTGGGAACGCGAAGACCAGATGACAGAAAAGTACCCCAGTTATTCAAAACCAATGCAACCACTACTGAGGCTGAAGCTGCTACTACTGAATTTCGGGACGAAATTCCAAATCAACGGGGGGGATGATGTGACACCCCAGGAAAAACCAGTGAACGATATAACTTACCTAGCTTCCTCAGTGAGTGCGTACCAAATTTCGGGACGAAATTTCTTTCAAGTTGGGGATAATGTGACAACTCAAATTTTCAAGATTTCTATTTCGCATTTAATGCACGTTCTTGTATTATTTAGTCGATTGATATCACAATTAGTTGTTATGGAATTTGTATATGTTTTGATTCAATGAAGTGTGTTGTGTGATTATGTGATTATGCATGACTATGTGTTAATTATGATAAACTTGTCAAATGTGTAAACTTGGTGGTGAAACTGTGTAATTAATTGGAATAGTGCACTATTGTAAAATATAATACTTGAGGATGTAGAGGACAATTAGTGGAATTCTAGTAATACATAACCCTAAACTCTTTCACTAAACATTTGGCACAAAAACCAAAGCACTGTATTCTCTAAACTCCTAGCAATCATCACCATCATCATTGGCAAGACATTCAACACTTTGATTCTATATTTCTTCTAGGATCATTCAAGGTAATTGCTTAATCATTGTATTGATTGTTTGATTGTCATCTATTCTTGATTCTTGTAGTATGTGTAAACCCTAGTTCTTCATGTGCTATTCCTTGTTAATTGATTCTGAATTGTTGTGAATGAACGATGATGATTGTGTAATCATTGGTAGATGATTAAGATTCTTGATTTGGATGATTGTTTTGGTCAACTACTGAAGATTGAATTGATTCTGTGTTGATAAAGTATGAAATAGGGTTCTGATCGTATCGATGTAAAGTGTAACTGCTACTTGATTCTGTAATACGATCTAGGATTTACACATGTTTGTTAGTCTGAGTTTCAAGTGATGCATGTAGTCCGAATATAATTTACATTGGTCCGAGTATAATGTTTGATGTTGGTCCGAGGTTATCAAGGGACTTAATGTCCGAATTTAAATAAATTTGAGTGGACCGAGTTTATAAATCCCTCATGGTCCGAGTTTATTTAATCAAATGGACCGAGTATATGTGGTCCGAGTTTAATGGGGCATCCTTTGTCCGAGTTTAAACACCTTAAAAGCTGCCCGAGTTTATTGATGATTGAAGGACCGAGTTTAACCCCCCCTATGTGTCCGACTTTGTTTATTGACCAACTTATGGTCCGAGTATAAGAAGTCCACATGGTCCGACTTTAAGTTCACATGGTCCGACTTTCTAAATGATCCATGGTCCGAGTTTAATGATGTTATATGTTCCGAGTTTATTAGAATGTCATGGGGTCCGAGTTTATTAAAATGCCTTGGACCGAGTTTAAGGGATTTGTCTTTGGGCCCGAGTTTAATGACTATAGTATTGCCCGAGTTTAATGACTATGGTTTGCCCGAGTTAATGAATATAGTTTGTCTGAGTTTAATGAATATACATGGACCGAGTTTATTGATGTATATTGGACCGAATTTATATATGTATGTGTGGACCGAGTTTATTATGTGTGGACAGGGTTTATAAACCCTCTCATGTCTGAGTTTGTATGTTGATTCAATGTCCGAGGTTGTATGATGATACATGTGCTATCCGAGTTTTGAACAGGGGAGACCCCCCCCCCCATACTTGTCTGAGTTTTTGAGAGGTACATGATCCTGTAAATGTTCATATGAACTAAGTGAATTGTATGAAGGGGTTAACTGTTATGTGATACATGATTTATACGTGATATTGACTATCAGGCACTATGTGACATTAGATTACATGCGTATCATTTCGAACATGAACTGATTTGTTATACGTGCATACAATAGGACTTGATTAATTACTTGTGAGTGCATAACCTAGCATACCGAGCAAACCAAGGTGAGTTCACACTCCTACTAAGGCATGGGATTCCCGGGTCGTGGGAATGGGATAAAGGTTACCATTGACTAAGAACGTATATATGCTTTTCCTAGACTATCACCTACCATGGTCCTCGGATGTCAGGACGGTTCCGTAGGTTAGGATAACACCTACGTGGTCATATGCCAATTACTGCCTCGGATGTCAGGCACGCACGTAAAACCTACGTGTACGCATTACTTACTTCTATCCTCGGATGTCAGGACGGTTCCGTAGGTTAGGATAACACCTACGTGGTCATATGCCAATTACTGCCTCGGATGTCAGGCACGCACGTAAAACCTACGTGTACGCATTACTTACTTCTATCCTCGGTTGTGAAGGATACGTGCGTAAAACCTACGCACACCCCATACGCGCTACTGTTCTCGGATGAAGAACAGGGATGATACGAGTAGTTGATACGAATAGTCTAGTGGTCACATAACATGGGAAGCCCCCACCTGTATAACTTACTATTGGCCCAGTAGAGCCACCCGTTACTTACTGTTACGCATTTACTTACTGTGAACTCGCTCAACTAGTTTGTTGATCATTCTGTTACAAGCCTTGCAGATCGTTAGGTACTTGGAGCTTGCACTGGAGAAGCGGGTCGTTGTGGACAAGGATCGTGGTTTCTACGTTGAACTATTATGACATTTAAAACTATTAACTATTGTTGGATTCTTTACTATGCTTCCGCTACACTTTGAAACTATGGTTATGTTTTGAACACCTATCGTATTGGATGGATGGTTTACATTTATTTTACTTAATATTAATTACATGTTCAATATGATTGGTGGCTTGATCCTGGTCAGTCACGCTCCCAAGCGGTGATACTCCGCAGGTGGATTTTGGGGGTGTGACACTTGCTGTATGGCCTATAAGTCCACAACTATGGCATTTGCGGCACATTACATTGGCATGATGATGGAGGCTACATTGGTGGCACAAGGGTGCAGTTCCATTGTATGGTTTCCTAGCAGGGGGTTGAGCTGGTTGGTTGGGGACGGCTTGACCATTGTGAGTAACCATGGCGAAGTTCTGAGAAGTCTTTCGCTTCTTTGACTTCTTAGGGGATCCAGTCTGTTCATCCATGGTCTTTGATTCCTCGATTGGGTTCGATTCTTCGACCGGTTTCTTGTCACCTTTTCGGAAAAGTTTACCTTTCCTGATTTTTTATTCAGTCAAGGTTGCAGATAGCTCAATGGCTTGTCTAACTGTAGTAGGGTTGCTACCATTCACAATGTCTTGTATTGAGTCAGGGAGGCCATCAATGTACTTTTCGATTGCCTTATCCAAAGGCGTAACCATATTTGGGCATAACAAACTTAACTCCTCATAACGATCCGTGTAGGCTCGATGCTCACCGCTAACTTGCTTAAGATCGTCGAACTCCGTTTCCAAGGCCCTGATCTCGTGACGAGGACAAAATTCCTTCATCATCAGAGCTCGAAGCTCTTGCCATGTTTAAGCCAGTGCCACATCGGCACCCCTATCTCTCATCACACCATTCCACCATGTCAAAGCTTGTTTCTCAAAGACGCTAGATGCAAATTCTACCTTTCGCTCGTTTGGACATTGAACATGTCTGAAGGTGCTCTCTAAACTCTCGAACCATTGCAAAAGTGCAGTCGCTCCTTGAGACCCAGAAAACTTTGATGGCTTAGCCGAGTTGAATGTCTTGAAGTTGCAGGGGGCATTATTGTTGATGTTGGCTTGGTTCCATTGAGCAAAGAGGTTTGGGAGTTGAGCAGCCATTTGCTGCGCAATGATTTCTGCCAGTTCGGCAGTCGCTATCTAGTTTTCGCGTCGAGGAGGCATTCTAAAAGAGAAAAAAGAAAGAAAACAAATGAAATGGCATTGGGTAAGAATAGGACGTTACAATGACCATAATCATGGTTGATGGTCATTTGTTTGAACCACGAAGCGAACAAACAACACAAAGGCTGAATCAAAGCAAATAGATCCTCATAGTGTGTCGCGAAGACATGCTCGCCTATAAGTGGACACTCACCCCAAGAGTTCCCAGGTAAGAGTGACTGGTCCGATTATGTGGATTTGTACGAACACTCTAGCCTTAGACAGAAAACCCAGGGTACATGCATTCTCTCTTCCAGTTTGCACGTGTTCACACTATTTAGGACCCAAAACTTTGACGAGAGTTTTGAAACTTCAAAGGGGTTCAAAACCTTATAACAGAGGGTTCAAAACCTAGTAATCAATCATCCTAGAACAGATGATTAGTTTTTTTTAAAGCGGTTTTGAAATTTATGTTCTTGTTGTGGTCGTCGCCTAATGATAGGTGACGGTATTGTTTTATGACTAAACACAAGTAAACTCGCGTTAGAGTCCTAGGAAGGTTATAGACTAGGTCAAAGCATTACTAATAACCTAATTCCCTATAACCATTGGCTCTGATACCAACTTTTCTGTCACACCCAGACCACGAAGAACATACAAAACGTGGCGGAAACGTCGGGGAGTGATGTAACAGAATTTATTGTTTCAAATCCATGGCAATTGAAGTTTGGTTTTATTAATCAAACATGAAAGTTTACATTGTTTTAAACATGAACCAAAGAGTACATAACATAAATTAACTAGTTATTGTCTCGTTTTAAGTCACTAAGGCACAGGTCCGCCTAAGTATGTCCTGAGAAGTCCTATGCATCATCTCCTGAAAACACATGTGAAAATAGGTACGTCAGCATAAAAATGCCTGTGAGATACATAGGTTTTGTGAAAACAGAATTCATGACTTATGTTTGAGAAAATGTTTAGTCATGAACCTTGTAATTTGCTTTGTCTTGTAAATCATTTGAAAAACGATAAGATTAGATGATATGTAAAAAAATAAGAGAATAATGTATGGTTAAATGAATAACCATGTAAAATGAGTTTGTATAAGATAAGTTGTTTGTAAATCAATGTCTTGTGAAAAGTGTGTTATTTGTATAAAATGTTATATGTCTCAAATTGAAATGATTCAAATAACGCTACGATATGTAATACCATACAAACACTTATATATAGGAAGTACCAGCGGCGTATCCACCATGCTTGTATCATATTACACACGCCTCGTTACTTAGATCACTTACTCAAAACCAAACCATCAAGATGAAATGTTTAACAATTGTAGAAATGTTTATGAATAGTCAAATGTCTATTGTCAAATGTAAATCATGTCAACAGATATAACTGGTTCACACGGTTCAATGGTTTCAAACGGTTCATATAATCAAAGGGTTAAGACGGTTCACATAGTCAAATGGTTACAATGGTTCAAAATGTAGTATAATGTGTTCATATGCTGGATGAGCAGATGCAACAGAAATGCAATGTAAGACAATGTACTAAGTATACACACAATGGACGTACGTAGCATGAAATGTATTGTAAAGTGATGTACTAAGTATGCACACAATGGGCATACATAGCAATAAATGTAATGAAATCATGTACTATAAATGTACTAATGAACATAGCAAGTATATGATGTGAAAACAAGAAAGCATGAGAGTAACAAGTAGGCACATGTGTTTCACCCCAAAACAGTTTGGAAAATAGTAAAAGAGGGGTCTATGTACTAACCTGAGGTTGCTTAGAAGTCCTTGTGTAATATTCACACAATGCTAGAGATCACGGAATATCAAACGGCACCTAGTAGGTAGCTATATTAATATACCGGACCTAAATCGGAAGATTGGATAGAATGAGGGTTCGTAAACCAAACGAGTATAGAGACTCATGTAATATGGTTTAACAAAGCCTACATTCTAAAATGAAACCTAACCTAAGTGCTTACGACCCGTTCAGGTAGCTTACGCTACTTTAACGCGTCGTTCGCGTGAAACGCGTTCGGAACGCCTAACTAGCCCTATGATAAGTAAAATATGCCTTAACATGTCTAATATTATTGCCAAATCAGCTTAGATACCAAAAGTTATGTTACATATGCTTAAAATGAATTTTGGCGTAAAAAGGGCATTTTGGTAATTTACCTAAGGCATATAAATTACCTATCATACAACTATTTAAACGAAGCAACCATAAGGTATAACCTCGGAAGGTTATTCCCTATATACTATGGTTACCTAATGTGTTTGGTCGGATCCTAATGATCGACCAAATGGGTCGGGTTTGAAAGTATAAGCGATTGTTTAGATCGCTTACCTTACGACCCTATATAAGCACTAAACTAAAAGTGACGAGCTAAGCATGCTAAAACAACTAAGTTTAGAAAACAGGTTTGGTATCAAAATAAACGGTTTTGATCCTATGAGTAGTTTGGTTACAAAATACGCATGAATGCGCATGTTGGCCGAAACTACGACTCTTCACTGAGCCAAGGTAACGCGGTAATCAGTAGGTGTAGTCACTAGGGACTATAAACATCGTGATCACACTCACGTTATGAAGTTCAAATGAACTTCATGTTGACCATAGGCTGGTCAAAGCAGAAAGTCAAACATAGTTTGACTTTAGGACTATAAAGCGATAAAAGAACGAAAGAACACTTACGAAGGGTCCCCGAAAGCTAATCTCGATCCAGGAGCTCAGGTATGAAGCAAAGGCCTCAACTTAGAGCTTTAGATAAGATTTTGTGGGTTTAACCAAAATGGGGGGGGGGTATTTATAGGAAAAGCAAGACCGTTAGGATCGTTTCTTGAATATCGTGCCATGATCTAATCCGTACACTTGTCGCAAAGTTATGGTGGCTTATTTTGCCCCCACCATAGGGTTTTGACACGTGGCGTTGCCCTTTGGAGGTTTCTAAGGGCTGTTAATAGCTGAAAATGACTTTTGCTGATCAGAAGGGGCCTCGCGTGACACCAAGGGGGCTAGGTGTCACGCTAAGGTCCCCCTATTCAGCAAACACTTTCCAATGTTTTCATTTCAGTCCCCGTTGTGTATTAAGGCCATTTCCGACATGTTTAAGGCTCGTTAAGCCATTTTCAAGGCCCTAAAATGATGCCTAAACATTGTGGACATGAAACATGCTAAAAAATATGCTGGATGTTGGCTCGTTTAGTCGTACGACCGCGATGTTTGGTTAATTACGACGGAATGCGCATAAGCGCGAAAAACGATCCAAATTGCGCGACGAATGGATTTTTCTCATGCCAAACACTAAGGCATAATATTATGATGCTTGAATAAATTTTTGGATGTCCGGATGTATTCAGAATGTAAGTTATGCGCGAAAGTGCAAACTTGTGCACTTTTTGACACCTTTAGTCCCTAAATGATCCAAAAGTTTATTTTAGCACACCGAACCCCTCAAAGCCTATTTCTAAGCTACGTAAAGGATATTTATGGTGTGTTTAACTTATGGTCATGTTCCGGAATGTTCATTATAGTTCAAATTGGCAT
The DNA here is from genome assembly GCF_002127325.2 of Helianthus annuus. Classification (NCBI taxonomy): domain Eukaryota; kingdom Viridiplantae; phylum Streptophyta; class Magnoliopsida; order Asterales; family Asteraceae; genus Helianthus; species Helianthus annuus. The sequence continues at coordinate 109,783,585 of NC_035436.2, forward strand.
ACTTTCGCAGTTTGTCAAGTTTAGTCCCTGTAAGCGATTTAACTTGATTTTGCCATACCAAAGCCTTCAAAACTTATTTCTATGTTATGTAAAGGTTATTTAAGGCATGTTAAGCCTATTTCACTATTCTGGAGTGTTTGTTGCATTAAACTGGTTATATTTACGCATCAGCGCGCGTAGAACCTTCTAGAAAGCGATTTAGAGCTGCAAATCGAACAAGAGTTGATATGTGCAAAAGATACACATTTTTATACAGATCCCAAGTATGAAATACAATATTTCATTGGCTTGGTATTTGTTTGATGGTCTTAGTGACCCAGGTGTCACAGTCTCCCCTACTTTAGGAAATTTCGTCCCGAAATTTATTCGTAGGAGTCCATCTGTGACTTTGTGTCAAGTAACCACTAGATATACAAGGCATACTCCTGTTATTTCCTTAACGAGTATTCATCAGAAATGGAAATGAAGGAATAAACAAACGGGGATTCATTTCCTCAACGGACAATCTTCAGAAACATAAAATGAACTTACGGAGTCATTTTCAACGGGTGCTTCATCAGAAATGGAAATGAAAAGGATAATCAAATGGATATTCATTTCCTCAACGGACAATCTTCAGAAACGAAAATGAACAAATGGAGTCATTTTCAACGGGTGCTTCCTCAGAAATGGAAATGAAAAGGATAATCAAACGGATATTCATTTCCTCAACGGACAATCTTCAGAAACGAAAATCAACAAACGGAGTCATTTTCAACGGGTGCTTCATCAGAAATGGAAATGAAAAGGATAATCAAACGGATGTTCATTTCCTCAACGGACAATCTTCAGAAACGAAAATCAACAAACGGAGTTATTTTCAATGGGTGCTTCCTCAGAAACGGAAATGAATAGAGTTAACTTCTAGGCACATGACAAAGCTCGCTGTGGTTTCTGTGCACTAAATTCCATAATTATGTATGCATCCATAATTATGTAATTCCTTGCATAGTCCGCATAGTTTGTCTTGTAATGTTTAGGGGAGGAAAATCAAACCTGTGATGAGGGTGACTAGACTACCATAGGGTCCTTTTAATTAGATCGACAAATGATCTCTTTAATTAGACCACCAAGGAGTCTTTCCAGCTATATCATCGCATGATATTCATAACCAGATTTTTGGATCAATTTGTTTAACTAGGCCACTCAAGGGGTCTAATTATGGAGTAGTACATTATAATCCCTTATTCGTAGATATGGAAGATTCTACGAGGATTTGGATAACGAAAACTTGGATTACACCAAAAACATAAAAAGGAACACATAAGCACATAATCACGTAGTTGTTTCACTTGGTAATTAATTTGTTATTAATTTGTTATTGATTGAGAATGGATATGGAAACCAGTCGATGGGCTACAATGTCCTCTGGGATCTATCTGAAAAGATAGGAAGATCTCCCAAAAATTCGATTTTGTTTTCAGAGAAACGTAATATTCGAATTAAGGAACACATCAATTTTTCGATTTACGGAAACACCCCTAGGTACCCTATTAAGGATTTACAGTGGTACTTTGGGTATTCGTCTCGTGTTGTAACTCGTGCCTTGTACTTCGTTTCCTTAGCTGGGACAATTACATACCTGGTGTGACTAGACCTGATGTGGCTCTTGTTACCAGAATTTTGGGTGAAAATGAAGATTGTCAGAAAAGAATTCCAGTATTTCCGGATCTAGGAAGTGATGTTGATATTGATGATGAAGAAGAATATCTTAACAAATGTAGAAAAAACATTGATCCTGATAGTTTTAATTTTTTCTATGCAGATAAAGTTGAGATGCTGAATCAAAAGAAGATTGCTCGTTTGAAGAGAGAGCTAGAAGAAGCAAAGTTACTAGCTGATGAAAAGGCAAAGAAAGAAGCTGGAGAAACAAAAATTGAAGCAGTAACTGAGAATGCAATTGAAAAGATTGTCGAAGTACAGAAAGTGGTGGAGAAAATCATTGAAGTCGAGAAAACAATTGAAGTTGAAAGAGTTGTTGTCACACCCCCAAAATCCACATGCGGAACACCACCGCGTGGAGGCGTGACTGACTAGGATCCAGCCACCAATTATACTGAACAATTTAATTAATAACATAAGTAATACTCACCAACCACAAGGTTGGCAAATATCATAATCATAGTTCAAAAGTATTTAAGTTTAAGTAATAGTTCAGATAAGTAGCGGAAGCATAGACAAAATAGTTTAGAACAAGATTCTTAGTTCAAGTTTGTTTAGAACCCAACGCACGGGTTAGATGACCACTACACATCCGCAAGCTGCAAGCTCCTGAATCACTGGGTACCTGCAAAGCATGCAGTAAGGTGTCAACGTAAAGTTGAGCGAGTTCACTAGTTCTCCAGTTTTAGTTTTCGAAAATATAAGTTGTTTAGATAAGGCATTTATAATCACGTTGTGGGGAGCTACCCCATCTGTAAGCTCACTAAACTGTAGATACCAAAACTGTTGATGGAAAGTTGTTGTGCCCCGAGTCAATGTCTATCGTCATTGACCAAGATGCAAGGTCTACTAGTTCACGCACGATCTCCCCCGGTCACGGTGTGAGGTTGTCAAACCTAATAGCGCTATCAACTAATAACCCGTTCGCCCTCGGCGATTAATCGGTACTGTAAGCAGGGACTTAAAGTGATAGAGTTTCGTTTAGCTTGACTAGTTGTGATTTATAAATAATATCCAAACGTATCTCCCCCGGAGATAGTAAATACCCATTCGGATTTCCCCCGGAAATAATAGTTCAAAAGTATTTTTCCCAAAGTTGGCAGTTGTCCGTGTCCCACCCTGGGACGCATGCTTTTAGTGTGTGAACTCACCTTGGGTTGCTCGGCAGATTAGGTTACTTGTCAAACACGCTGGTCACCACGTCCTAACATGGTTACCAGTATAGGTCAGGTTTGGGTACAGAGAATGTCATGTATATTTACACATAATCTAACACATAGCATGCATACAGTTACATGTTGAGTTATTGGGCCTGTTCTACTATTGGATCAGTCAACAGTATCAACTAATACATAGTTCAGTTAAACAGGCAGCCCAAACAAATCACATTATGGCCCAACAACTAAAGTGAACAGCCCAGTCGAGACAAGGTGGTCCCGACTCGAGAACATGCGGTCTCGAGTCGCAATCAGGAGGTCTCGGCTTGTAATGGTTGGTCTCGAGTGGTGCAGGCATGACTCGTAACCCCGGAGATCTCGAGTCCCGTCTCGAGTTGTCACGATGTGGTCTCGAGTCAAGACCTTGAGGGTCTCGAGTCTCTGATGTCACACCCCCAAAATCCACACGCGGAGTACCACCGCTTGGGAGCGTGACTGACCAGGATCAAGCCATCAATCATATTGAACATAGCATAATATAAGTAAATAGTTCGTAAACCCCATTCAATACAAATGATGTTCCAAACCAAACATAGTATCAATAGCGGAAGCATAAGTAAATAACCCAAATAAAATCATAAGTTCAAATATTCGAAGTGTTAAACATAGTGTTCATGATCCATTTCCCACAACGACCCGCTCCTCCAGTGCAAGCTCCATAAATACCTAAGGTCCTGCAAGGCATGCAGCAGAGAGTCAACAACTAGTTGAGCGAGTTCACAGATAACAGTTCAATAATAGTATGGTATGAGTAATAGCAAGTTCGTTCGTTTATATCATGTATCATATTTCCATCGCGGCCTCCCAGGCAGGTGTGCGAAGATATTAGGGGATGTTCATCCCAATTATTCTAGACTAGGTTTATTTGTATCGCGGCCTCCCAGGCAGGTGTGCGAAGGTTAGTAAGTTTAGTTCGCGGCCTTCCAAAGGCAGGTGTGCGAAGATGTCATAGTATCGCGGCCAACCCGTGGCAGGTGTGCGAAGATCAGTTCAATAAGTGTTACTAGTCTAGTAGGTTCGTATTCGTTAAGTTCTACCATCTGAGTGTGCATAACAATCTATCAAATCCCATTCCTGTCACACCCCGACCACGTGTAACAACAAAACGTGGCGGAAACGTCGGGGAGTGTTGTAACAAAATCATTGTTTCATAACACATGGAAATTTAAATATTGTTTTATTGATTTAATGAACTCGTTGTTCTATTACAATCACATAAGTACAACTATGATCTTCCAAGTTTTAAAGTTGCTAAGGCACGAGTCCATCCTAAATGTAGCATGCATCAACAATCATCTCATGACAGCACCTGAAACATGTGTAAAAATAGGTACGTCAGCATAAAAATGCCTGTGAGATACATAGGTTTTGTGAAAACGGAGTTCATGACTTATGTTTGAGAAAATGTTTAGTCATGAACTTTGTAAATTTGCTTTGTCTTGTAAATCATTTGAAAAACGAAAGGATCAGATGATATGTATAAATAAGAGAATAATGTATGGTTAACTGAATAACCATGTAAAATGAGTTTGTATAAGTTAAGTTGTTTGAAAAACAATGTTTTAATAAAACGTTTATGGTATATATAAAATATACCTTGGTTTTAAGAAAGTTGAATAAGTAATATACTAAAATATATTTCAGTTCCAATATTGTTAACCCAAGTGTACTAAATAACGCCACGATATGTAATGCAATGAAAACACTTATATATAAGAAGTACCAGCGGCGTATCTACCATGTTTTCATCACATTACACTCGTTCCGTTATCTAAACACTAACCAAAACTAAATCGTTTGATAGATAGTATATTAAATATACTTTGGTTGTTCAAAATAATAGTTTTCAGTAGTATATTACAAGTATACCTTGGATTTATAAATAACACATTAAACTATGTTTTAGTTTTGCAAGTAACATATCCGAATATGCTTTGGATGTGATAAATAACATATTAAACTATGTTTTAGTTTTGTAAGTAACATATCAAAATATGCTTTGGATGATTACAAAATATATATTGGTTCTGTATAATACCACACATGAGAGTATATCAAACTATACTTTTTGGGAGTATATCAAAATATACTTTAAAGGTGCGATTTAAGAATTCATTCAGACCTGGTGCATCAAACTACACCTTTGAGACTATAGGGATACCACAAAGGAAATCCCTATTTGGATGGAGAAACGAATTGGTTTCAGACATTCCATGACAAGAGGAATGGGGTGTCTAGTCCTATAGCGCTATATCATACTACCAATCGGTCTGGTGAATAAAATAAGTACTATTCCAACAATTACTTTTGTAATCTTTGAGAAATCAGTGTTTAAACCATAGATAATCATTTAGTTTGTCAAAAGATAAATATTAACATGTATAATCAATTATACTTTGAAATCATGAAAATAACAGATAGGTACACATGCTTCACCCCAAAATAGTTCGGAAAACAGTAAAAGAGGGGAACTATGTACTCACCTGAGATTGCTTTGAGTTCCTTGTATAATGACCAGATAATGCTAAAAATCACGGAATATCAACGGCACCTAATAGGTAGCTTATGTTAATATACCGGACCAAATCGGAAGGATCGGACAGTACGCGGGTTTGAAAACCAAACGAGTATGGAGACTCGTGTAATATGGTTTAACAAAGCCTACATACTAAAATGAAACTAATCCTAAGTGCTTACGGTCCATTACGACCTGTTTAGGTAGCTTATGCTACCTTACGCGTCGTTCGCGTAGAACGCGTTTGGAACACCTAACATCGTGACCACAAGGTATAACCTCGGAAGGTTATAGCTATGGTCACCTAATGTGTTTGGTCGGGTCCTAATGACCGACCAAATGGGTCGGGTTCGAAAGTATAAGCGATGGTTTAAATCGCTTACCTTACGACCCTATATAAGCACTAAACTAAAAGTGACGAGCTAAGCATGTTAGAACATGCTTAACTAAGTTTAGAAACAGGTTTGGCATCAAAACAAACGGCTTTGATGCCCACGAGTAGTTTGGTTACAAAATACGCAAGAATGCGCATTTTGGCCGAAACTACGACTCGTCACTGAGCCTAGATAACGTGGTAATCAGTAGGTATGGTCACTATGGACCATAACCATCGTGATCACGCTCACGTTATGAAGTTCCATGAACTTCACATTGACCAAAAGCTGGTCAATGCAGAAAGTCAACAAAACGTTGACTTTCGGACTCGAAAAGCGAAATAAAAGAACGAAAGAAGACTTACGGAGGGTCCCCGAGTGCTAATCAAGATCAAATAGCTCAGGTATGAAACAACGGTTCCAACTTAGAGCCTTAAGATCTGATTTTGTGATTTTTACACTAAAGGAGGGGGTATTTATAGGAAAGGTGGAACCGTTAGGATCGTTTTATCGAATATCGTGCCTTGATCTCGTGCGTACATGTGTCCAGGGGTTAAATACACTGAACTTGGCCCTTGGCCCTTCATTTGGGTGAAAAGGCATCGCCCCTTGATCGAACGAAAGGCCAGATTCTACATTAAATGCAAAATCTTCTGTCAGACATCCTTACGCGGCCCGCCTACACATTTGGGCAAACCTTACGCGGGCCGCCTGGCCCCTCTGATCTGCACCACTTGCAGAATTTACATATTTGGCCCCTGTTGCGTTTTTAAGCCATTTCCAGCCCTTTCAAGACCTGTAAAGCCATCTTTAAGGCCCTAAAATGATGCCTAAACATTGTGGACATGAAACATGCCCAAAAATATGTCGGATGTCGGTTCGTTTGGCCGTACGATCGCGATGTTCGCTTAATTACGACGGAATGCGCATAAGCGCGAAAGACGATCCAAATGACGCGACAAATGGATTTTTCTCATGCCAAACACTAAGGCATAATATAAGGATGCTTACATAAATTTTTGGATGTCCGGATGTATTCAGAACGTGAGTTATGCGCGAAAGTGCAAACTTATGCACTTTTTGACACTTTTAGTCCCTGAATGATCCAAAAGTTTGTTTTAGCATACCAAACCCCTCAAAGCCTATTTCTAAGCTATGTAAAGGATATATATGGTATGTTTAACTTATGGACATGTTCCGGAATGTTTGTTACAGTTCAAATTGGCATACTTTCGCAGTTTGTCAAGTTTAGTCCCTGTAAGCGAATTAACTTGTTTTTGCCATACCAAAGCCTTCAAAACTTATTTCTAAGTTATGTAAAGGTTATTTAAGGTATGTTAAGTGTATGATGGTCTCCCGGAGTATTTGTCGCATTAAACTGAGTACGTTTATGCACCAGTTTGCGTATAATTCTCCAGAAAGCGTTGTAGAGTGTGAAATTGAACAAGAATTGATATGTGCAAAGCATACACATATTTATACAAATCCCAAGTATGAAATACAATATTTCATTGTTTTGGAATCTGTTTGATGGTTGTAGTGACACAGGTGTCACAGTCTCCCCTACTTTAGGAAATTTCGTCCCGAAATTTAATTCTAGAGGAAACTTGTGAAGACAGCTGTGACGGTTTCGCCTTCTAATAGATCCCTTGAACCCTTAAGTAAAACTCGGGGCCATGTTAGGACTCTTAGCGAATTTGTTAACCCTCAAGCGAATTCCTAGTAATAATAAAACATGGAATTTTGAACTACGAACAGAAGGATGTTTCTTATGAAGACTTATCATAGGAAAACTTGGTGTGTGATTGAGATCAGAATTGGGGGAGTGTGAGAATAAATGACATTGGTCGAGGTCCGAGACTTCTCCCGTATCATTATTCTTGTCACTAGGTCTTAACACATGATGAAACTTCCTGTGGTTCCTGTGCACTGAATTCCATAATTATGTAGGCCTCCATAATTACGTAATTCCTTGCACAGTCCGCACAGTCCATTTCATAATCCGTAGGAAAAATTACTTGAATAAATATGAAGCGATTTGACTAGACCACCAAAGGATCCTTTTAATTCGATCAACGAACGATCTTTTTAACTAGATCAACACATGATCTTCTTAACTAGACCGTCGTACGATCTCTTTAAATAGACCGCTTAAGGGATCATTTTTATATCATCACATGATATTTCTAATCAGATTTTCAAAATCAATCTGTTTAAGCAGACCTTTCAAGAGGTCCAATTATAGAATAATACTTTATAACCCGAGGGACTTAACTACACTGTTGAAATCCATTAAGGGTTTAAGATAGTATCTTTGGATATCCCATTATGAATCTCTCGTATGAAGATATGAAAGATTCTATGAGGATTTGGATGGGTCACATACAACCACAAAACATGTAAGAAAATACATAAGCACAAATTTAGTTAACTTGATTCTTTATTTTGTTATCCTTAGGTATGGATATTAAGGCACACTAGGAATCCAACCTATGGATTTCATTTGGCACTTTAACGATTTATGAAGATCTATCTATAAAGATAGAGGGATTTTCAATAAGTGTTTGACTTTGTTTCTTAAAAGAAACGAGAGTTTAAGGTTCTTGGGGAGATCACAAGTGATCATAATATGACAGAACCATACGAGTAGTTTGTCTTTGGGTTGACATCATAAAGTTGCATCAAGCATTCACACAAACGCATAAATTTTGCAGAAATAAAAACAACAAATCTTTATTTATGTAACAACGGAATTGTCTTGAAGTGTCAAAAGATAGCAACTAAGGTAATACAAAACACTAATTGTTCACTGCTGCATCATTGTTCATGTTTGCCTCATTGATGTTGAACACTCGTCCACGCGCTGGAGGTATGTTAACAAGCCTTGGGCAATTGTTCCTGTAGTGGGTAAGGTCACCACAGTTATAACATGACCCTGGAGGGAACCGTGCTTGAACAGCAGCAGGGTTTGCAGCAGCTTGATTTGCATAACGACAAACATTGATCAAATGTCCCAACCGCCCACAGTGGGTACATTTGTGACACTGCTCTTGCTCTAGATGATGACGGTTGCATTTGTTGCACAACGGTGCAGTACCAACATAGTTTTGTCTTTTACGAGGTTGTGTTGGCTGGTTTGGTGCAACTTGTTTGTCTTGAGCAGTTACAGCGTAGCTTTGAGAGGCTTTGCGCTTTTTCTTCTTGGGCACCTCAGCACTTTCTTCCTTTGTTTCCACATGAGTAGTCTTGTCAGATGGTCTTAAGTCGCCCTTCCGAAACAGCTTGTGCTTCCTGATTTGGGATTCAGTCAGAGTGGCAGCCAATTCAATGGCTTGTCTGACAGTAGTAGGGTTGCTGCCAGTAACGATGTCCTGAACTACGTCAGGAAGCCCATCAATGTATTTCTCAATCGCCTTATCCAGAGGCGTAACCATAGTAGGGCATAACAAGCTCAATTCCTCATAGCGATCAGTATAGGCTCGATGTTCCCCACTGTCTTGCTTTAAATCATCAAATTCCCTTTCTAGAGCCCTAAGCTCATGACGAGGACAGAACTCCTTCATCATAAGAGCCCTAAGCTCGGCCCAAGTCTGTGCTAATGCAACCTCTGCACCGCGGTCTCTCATAACCCCGTTCCACCATGTAAGAGCCCTCTTCTGAAACACACTCGAAGAAAACTCGACCTTGCGATTTTCAGGACACTGAACGTGACGGAAAGTATTATCAATGCTCTCGAACCATTGAAGAAGACCAGTTGCTCCCTCAGAACCATTGAACTTGAGCGGTTTAGCTGAGTTAAAAATCTTGAAATTGCATGGAGCATTGTTGTTGTTGATGGCTTGAGTTATTTGAGCATAAAGAATTGGGAAGGCAGCAGCCATTTGTTGCGCGATGATTTCCGCTAGTTCGGCATTTGCCATCTGATTGTCGCGTCGAGGAGGCATTCTAAAAGAGGAAACATGAGAGGAAACGAGTGAGAGAATTAGACGAAAAGAATGAGATGAAACAAATCTGATGAAAGCAAGGATAGTGGCCGTCTGTCTGTTACTACAAAGCAACAAACGACCTGGTGATTAATCAAAGCAAATAGGTCAAAAATAATGTATCGCGAAGACATGCTCGCCTATAAGTGGACACTCACCCCAAGAGTTCCCAGGTAAGAGTGACTGGTCCGATTATGTGGATTTGTACGAACACTCTAGCCTTAGACAGAAAACTCAGGGTACAGGCACCCACCCTTCCAGTTTGCATGTGTTCACAATATTTAGACCAACTTTGACGAGAGTTTTGAAAATTCAAAGGGGTTCAAAACCTTATAACAGAGGGTTCAAAACCTAGTAATCAATCATCCTAGAACAGATGATTAGTTTTCAAAGCGGTTTTAAAATTTATGTTCTTGTTGCGGTCGTCGCCTAAGGATAGGTGACGGTGTTGTTTTATGACTAAACGCAAGTAAACTCGCGTTAGGGTCCTAGGAAGGTTATAGACTAGGTCAAAGCATTACTAATAACCTAATTCCCTATAACCATGAGCTCTGATACCAACTTTTCTGTCACACCCCGACCACGTGTAACAACAAAACGTGGCGGAAACGTCGGGGAGTGTTGTAACAAAATCATTGTTTCATAACACATGGAAATTTAAATATTGTTTTATTGATTTAATGAACTCGTTGTTCTATTACAATCACATAAGTACAACTATGATCTTCCAAGTTTTAAAGTTGCTAAGGCACGAGTCCATCCTAAATGTAGCATGCATCAACAATCATCTCAAGACAGCACCTGAAACATGTGTAAAAATAGGTAAGTCAGCATAAAAATGCCTGTGAGATACATAGGTTTTGTGAAAACGGAGTTCATGACTTATGTTTGAGAAAATGTTTAGTCATGAACTTTGTAAATTTGCTTTGTCTTGTAAATCATTTGAAAAACGATAGGATCAGATGATATGTATAAATAAGAGAATAATGCATGGTTAACTGAATAACCATGTAAAATGAGTTTGTATAAGTTAAGTTGTTTGAAAAACAATGTTTTAATAAAACGTTTATGGTATATATAAAATATACCTTGGTTTTAAGAAAGTTGAATAAGTAATATACTAAAATATATTTCAGTTCCAATATTGTTAACCCAAGTGTACTAAATAACGCCACGGTATGTAATGCAATGAAAACACTTATATATAAGAAGTACCAGCGGCGTATCTACCATGTTTTCATCACATTACACTCGTTCCGTTATCTAAACACTAACCAAAACTAAATCGTTTGATAGATAGTATATTAAATATACTTTGGTTGTTCAAAATAATAGTTTTCAGTAGTATATTACAAGTATACCTTGGATTTATAAATAACACATTAAACTATGTTTTAGTTTTGCAAGTAACATATCCGAATATGCTTTGGATGTGATAAATAACATATTAAACTATGTTTTAGTTTTGTAAGTAACATATCAAAATATGCTTTGGATGATTACAAAATATATATTGGTTCTGTACAATACCACACATGAGAGTATATCAAACTATACTTTTTGGGAGTATATCAAAATATACTTTAAAGGTGCGATTTAAGAATTCATTCAGACCTGGTGCATCAAACTACACCTTTGAGACTATAGGGATACCACAAAGGAAATCCCTATTTGGATGGAGAAACGAATTGGTTTCAGACATTCCATGACAACAGGAATGGGGTGTCTAGTCCTATAGCGCTATATCATACTACCAATCGGTCTGGTGAATAAAATAAGTACTATTCCAACAATTACTTTTGTAATCTTTGAGAAATCAGTGTTTAAACCATAGATAATCATTTAGTTTGTCAAAAGATAAATATTAACATGTATAATCAATTATACTTTGAAATCATGAAAATAACAGATAGGTACACATGCTTCACCCCAAAACAGTTCGGAAAACAGTAAAAGAGGGGAACTATGTACTCACCTGAGATTGCTTTGAGTTCCTTGTATAATGACCAGATAATGCTAAAAATCACGGAATATCAACGGCACCTAATAGGTAGCTTATGTTAATATACCGGACCAAATCGGAAGGATCGGACAGTACGCGGGTTTGAAAACCAAACGAGTATGGAGACTCGTGTAATATGGTTTAACAAAGCCTACATACTAAAATGAAACTAATCCTAAGTGCTTACGGTCCATTACGACCTGTTTAGGTAGCTTATGCTACCTTACGCGTCGTTCGCGTAGAACGCGTTTGGAACACCTAACATCGTGACCACAAGGTATAACCTCGGAAGGTTATAGCTATGGTCACCTAATGTGTTTGGTCGGGTCCTAATGACCGACCAAATGGGTCGGGTTCGAAAGTATAAGCGATGGTTTAAATCGCTTACCTTACGACCCTATATAAGCACTAAACTAAAAGTGACGAGCTAAGCATGTTAGAACATGCTTAACTAAGTTTAGAAACAGGTTTGGCATCAAAACAAACGGCTTTGATGCCCACGAGTAGTTTGGTTACAAAATACGCAAGAATGCGCATTTTGGCCGAAACTACGACTCGTCACTGAGCCTAGATAACGTGGTAATCAGTAGGTATGTTCACTATGGACCATAACCATCGTGATCACGCTCACGTTATGAAGTTCCATGAACTTCACATTGACCAAAAGCTGGTCAATGCAGAAAGTCAACAAAACGTTGACTTTCGGACTCGAAAAGCGAAATAAAAGAACGAAAGAAGACTTACGGAGGGTCCCCGAGTGCTAATCAAGATCAAATAGCTCAGGTATGAAACAACGGTTCCAACTTAGAGCCTTAAGATCTGATTTTGTGATTTTTACACTAAAGGGGGGGGTATTCATAGGAAAGGTGGAACCGTTAGGATCGTTTTATCGAATATCGTGCCTTGATCTCGTGCGTACATGTGTCCAGGGGTTAAATACACTGAACTTGGCCCTTGGCCCTTCATTTGGGTGAAAAGGCATCGCCCCTTGATCGAACGAAAGGCCAGATTCTGCATTAAATGCAAAATCTTCTGTCAGACATCCTTACGCGGCCCGCCTACACATTTGGGCAAACCTTACGCGGGCCGCCTGGCCCCTCTGATCTGCACCACTTGCAGAATTTACATATTTGGCCCCTGTTGCGTTTTTAAGCCATTTCCAGCCCTTTCAAGACCTGTAAAGCCATCTTTAAGGCCCTAAAATGATGCCTAAACATTGTGGACATGAAACATGCCCAAAAATATGTCGGATGTCGGTTCGTTTGGCCGTACGATCGCGATGTTCGCTTAATTACGACGGAATGCGCATAAGCGCGAAAGACGATCCAAATGACGCGACAAATGGATTTTTCTCATGCCAAACACTAAGGCATAATATAAGGATGCTTACATAAATTTTTGGATGTCCGGATGTATTCAGAACGTGAGTTATGCGCGAAAGTGCAAACTTATGCACTTTTTGACACTTTTAGTCCCTGAATGATCCAAAAGTTTGTTTTAGCATACCAAACCCCTCAAAGCCTATTTCTAAGCTATGTAAAGGATATATATGGTATGTTTAACTTATGGACATGTTCCAGAATGTTCGTTACAGTTCAAATTGGCATACTTTCGCAGTTTGTCAAGTTTAGTCCCTGTAAGCGAATTAACTTGTTTTTGCCATACCAAAGCCTTCAAAACTTATTTCTAAGTTATGTAAAGGTTATTTAAGGTATGTTAAGTGTATGATGGTCTCCCGGAGTATTTGTCGCATTAAACTGAGTACGTTTATGCACCAGTTTGTGTATAATTCTCCAGAAAGCGTTGTAGAGTGTGAAATTGAACAAGAATTGATATGTGCAAAGCATACACATATTTATACAAATCCCAAGTATGAAATACAATATTTCATTGTTTTGGAATCTGTTTGATGGTTGTAGTGACACAGGTGTCACAGTCTCCCCTACTTTAGGAAATTTCGTCCCGAAATTTAATTCTAGAGGAAACTTGTGAAGACAGTTGTGACGGTTTCGCCTTCTAATAGATCCCTTGAACCCTTAAGTAAAACTCGGGGCCATGTTAGGACTCTTAGTGAATTTGTTAACCCTCAAGCGAATTCCTAGTAATAATAAAACATGGAATTTTGAACTACGAACAGAAGGATGTTTCTTATGAAGACTTATCATAGGAAAACTTGGTGTGTGATTGAGATCAGAATTGGGGGAGTGTGAGAATAAATGACATTGGTCGAGGTCCGAGACTTCTCCCGTATCATTATTCTTGTCACTAGGTCTTAACACATGATGAAACTTCCTGTGGTTCCTGTGCACTGAATTCCATAATTATGTAGGCCTCCATAATTACGTAATTCCTTGCACAGTCCGCACAGTCCATTTCATAATCCGTAGGAAAAATTACTTGAATAAATATGAAGCGATTTGACTAGACCACCAAAGGATTGATATGTGCAAAGCATACACATATTTATACAAATCCCAAGTATGAAATACAATATTTCATTGTTTTGGAATCTGTTTGATGGTTGTGGTGACACAGGTGTCACAATTCCCCACCCGGGAACCCATGCCTTGGCTGTGTGAACTCACCTGGGGTTTGCTCGGTATGCTAAGTATGTGCTCAAAGAAAGTCAATCACGTCCTAGAGTATGCACGTATTCAAATCAGTTTGATTTCATATGGTTCACGTATAAGCATCAACAATGATCATCAAGTAGTACACATCACTATTCAACATTACACCAGTCATGCATAGCGTTTAACATCAGTTAGTTAACTCAGTGAACACTTAACAGAATTACATCAGAATTACATCAGATTACTGTGCAGGTTATCCAGTTCGACGAAACACATCAATTGGCGAAACACAGGGTTGGCGAAACACATTCTGTTTCGTCAAACCTCCTTTGGCGAAACACATTTTCAAATTCGTCAATCATCCTTGGAGAAACTAATTCTGTTTCGCCAAGACTTCTAATTCGCCAAACAATCACATTCGTCAATCATTCACATTCGTCAAGCATTCAGTTACGTCAACATTCTGATTCGACAAACATTCAGATTCGTTAAGGTATCAGTTACGTCAACATGTCAGTTACGGAAAATCATGCAATCAATCATGGAAACCCTAATCATTCTAGCAGCCGCCTAGAACACCTTCAAGAACAATCATCATACTATCATCAGATAAACGTACAATTATCGCAACCCAGAAATCATAATCAACAAAGTTTAACGACATTAAACCGGCATGAACATCGTTAGTTCTAGATCTACCCATCACGTAATCATATCAATCCGATCAGTTAATAGTATTCCTAAATCAACATCATAATTCGCATAGAAATACGTAACCGACTAGTCATGCATACGAAGCAAGATTATCTAGTACATGTACTCACATCCGATTGTAAATCAAGCATACCCAATATGTATAGAGAAATCCAGGAAATCAAGCATAGATGTAACATGAATCAAGGAATCATGAACACATAGATAACTAACCGAGTAGCGGGAACGATGAGTAAATCGCTAGCGGGTTTCGGGAACACACACACAATTGCCGTCTGCGCACAGGAGTTCTAGGGTTTCTGTTTTGCCAAAAAGTATCGAACATAGGTCTGTGCGTGTGTATATACGCGTTTCACCCTACTGGGCCGAACTGGGCCTTGGCGAAACTGATTGGGCCGGCGAAACAGGATTGGCGAAACAGGTTACCTGTTTCGTCGAATGGTTCTTGGCGAATCATAATCTGATTCGTCGGGGTGTTGTACGGCAAAACACATATGGATCCTTAATGGGTTCTAACAGTTTAAATCTAAGTTTTCTAAACAAGTTCATACCAATATCATTCATATTACATCAAGTGCACATTATCCATATTACAAGTCAAGCAAGTCAAACAGTCAAGGTCAATGGTCAAAGTCAACGTGCATTAAATACGAGTCAAAAGGTCGAGTTGTCACATTATCCCCAACTTGAAAGAAATTTCGTCCCGAAATTTGGTAAGTACTTACTGAGGAAGCTAGATAGGTTGCATCGTTCACTGGTTTTCTTGGGGTGTCACATCCTCCCCCCGTTGATCTGGAATTTCGCCGCGAAATTCCGTTGTAGTAGCTTCAGCCTCAGCAGTGGTTGTATTGGTTCCGAATAACTGGGGATACTTTTCTTTCATTTGGTCTTCGCGTTCCCAGGTGTACTCTGGGCCACGTCGAGAGTTCCAACGAACTCGAACAAGAGGGATTCTCCTGTGTTTGAGGACCTTCACATCCCGGTCCGTAATTTCAACAGGTTCCTCGACGAACTGCAACCGCTCGTCGATAGTGAGTTCTTTAAAAGGAATTGTGAGGGTTTCATCTGATAAGCACTTCTTTAAGTTCGATACATGAAAGACATTGTGAACTGCCCCGAGTTCAGCTAGTAGGTTCAATCTGTAGGCTACTTTGCCGATTTTCTCAATGATCTCGAATGGTCCGACATATCGCGGATTTAATTTACCCCGTTTGCCAAAACGTACCACACCCTTCCAGGGTGAAACTTTTAACAAGACCCGGTCCCCGACCTGAAATTCCAAAGGCCTTTTACGCTTATCCGCGTAGGCTTTCTGACGGTCACGTGCTGCCGCCATGCGTTGTCGTATCTGTGCAATCTTTTCTGTGGCGTCCACTACAATCCCTGGACCCGTAATCTGACTATCCCCCACCACTGCCCAACAAAGAGGTGACCGGCATTTACGCCCGTACAATGCCTCGAATGGAGCGGCTTGAATGCTGGTGTGATAACTGTTATTGTATGAGAACTCCACCAAAGGGAGATGCTTTTCCCAGCCGTTGCCGAAATCGATAACACATGCCCGGAGCATGTCTTCAAGAGTTTGGATCGTTCGCTCAGACTGCCCATCCGTCTGAGGGTGATATGCCGTGCTCATGTCTAACTTTGAGCCGAAAGATTTGTGCATTGCTTGCCATAGCTCTGACGTGAATCGTGCGTCGCGATCTGAAATGATGGAGATGGGCACCCCGTGCCTCGAAACAACTTCTTTGAGATAAACGTCTGCGAGAGTGGAGAACTTATCTGTTTCCTTTATAGCCAGAAAGTGTGCAGACTTGGTGAGTCGATCCACGATCACCCATATGGTATCATTCCCGCGCTGGGATCTAGGTAAGCCTGTAACGAAATCCATGGAAATTTCTTCCCATTTCCATTGCGGTATCTTGGGTTGCTGAAGTAGACCCGCTGGTTTCTGATATTCCACTTTGACCCTTGCACATGTCAAACACTTGCCGACGTAGGTGGCGATGTGGGCCTTCATGCTTGGCCACCAATAAGTAGTTCTGATGTCGTGGTACATTTTGTCCGACCCTGGATGTACCGAATAACGGGACTTGTGAGCTTCATCCATTACAAGCTCTCGTAGACCGCCATAAAGTGGAACCCAAATACGCCCCGTTACATAGTAGGCGCCGTCTTCCTTTTGTTCCATTTGTTGCCTCGAACCACGTAAAGCTTCAGCCTTTACGTTTTCTGGTTTCAATGCTTCCACTTGAGCATCTCGTATCTGTGCAGGAAGACTAGACTGAATAGTGAGCTGCAAAGCTCGTACGCGTCTAGGTAGAGTGTCTTTCCGACTAAGGGCGTCAGCCACAACATTGGCTTTGCCTGGATGGTACTTGATAGCGCATTCGTAATCATTCAGCAGTTCCACCCATCTTCGTTGACGCATGTTCAAATCCTTCTGCTTAAGAATATGCTCGAGACTCCTGTGATCGGTGTAAATCGTGCACCTGGTACCGTACAGGTAGTGTCGCCATATCTTAAGCGTGAAAACAACTGCTCCCAGCTCTAAATCGTGCGTCGTGTAGTTCCGTTCATGAACTTTGAGTTGTCGCGAAGCGTAGGCAATAACTTTATCCCGCTGCATCAATACACAACCAAGCCCCTGTATCGATGCGTCACAATAGACCACGTAATCTTCCGTGCCCTCTGGCAATGAGAGTATAGGCGCACTGCAAAGCCTTTCCTTTAAGTACTGAAAGGCGGTTTCCTGGGACTCTCCCCAACGATAGGTGACACCCTTCTGTGTCAGCAGTGTAAGCGGTTGAGCGATCTTTGAAAAGTCTTGGATAAACCGTCTGTAGTAACCCGCCAAACCCAAGAATTGGCGTATTTCTGTTGGTGTACGCGGTGCAGGCCAGTTTCTGATCGAATCTACCTTGGATGGATCGACATGAATCCCATCCCTGTTCACCACATGGCCTAAGAAGTGGACTTCACGAAGCCAGAAGTCACATTTAGAAAACTTGGCGTACAGCTGTTCCTTCCGAAGGAGTTCCAAAATAAGACGTAAGTGCTGCTCGTGCTCCTCCTGACTCTTGGAGTATATCAAAATGTCGTCGATGAAAACAATGACGAACTTGTCAAGATAGGGTTTACACACTCTGTTCATAAGATCCATGAATACGGCAGGCGCGTTCGTTAACCCGAATGGCATGACGAGAAACTCGTAGTGACCGTAGCGAGTTCTGAATGCGGTTTTGGAGACGTCCTCATCCCGGACTCTCAGCTGATGGTAACCCGACCTCAAGTCTATCTTGGAATAGTAACTCGACCCCTGCAACTGGTCGAATAAGTCGTCTATACGCGGGAGAGGATAACGGTTCTTCACCGTCACCTTGTTCAGTTCACGGTAGTCGATGCACATCCTGAAGGTACCATCTTTCTTTTTCACGAAAAGTACCGGAGCTCCCCAGGGCGATGAGCTTGGACGAATAAAACCCTTTTCCAAGAGTTCTTGTAGCTGCTTCGACAGTTCTTCCAACTCTGATGGGGCTAAACGATACGGTGCGCGGGCTATTGGTGCTGCTCTAGGAGCTAACTCAACCTGAAACTCGACTTGGCGATGAGGCGGTAAACCAGGCAAGTCTTCAGGAAACACCTGAGGAAAGTCGCGTACAACTGGAATATCCTCCTGCTTCTTTTCTTTTGCTGACGCGTCTGTGACCAGTGCCAAAATGGCAGTGTGCCCCTTTCGTAAACATTTCTGCGCCTTTAAGAAAGAGATGATGCCAACCACAGCACCACTCTTGTCACCTTGAACTTCGAGAGGTTCCTGACTAGAGCGAGGAATACGAATAACCTTCTCCTTGCATAAAATCTCTGCGCGATGTTGGGATAACCAATCCATACCGATGACGACGTCGAAACTACCCAAAACTATGGGTATAAGATCAATCGAGAAAGTCTGACCAGCTAGAACGATGTTACAGCCCTTGATTACATGTGCCGCTTCTACACTTTTACCATTTGCCAGTTCTACGACGTGTTTAGTGTTTAGGGGTGTTGGTGTACGTTTTAACAATTTACTCATTTTCAATGACATATAACTTGTATCAGCACCCGAATCAAATAAGACAGTAACGTAAATATCGTCGAGAAGAAACTTACCCATAACCACGTTGGGATCATTCACTGCGTCACCCCGACCTAGCACAAAAGCACGACCCCGAGCTTCGTTGCCATTGTTGTTGTTGTTTCCCCCGTTGTTGTTGTTATTGTTGTTATTCCCGTTGCCCTGGTTGTTGTTGTTGTTGCGATTCTGGTTCAACTGTGGGCAATCGCGTTTGTAGTGGCCCTCAGCCCCACACTGGAAACATCGTCGGTTTCCACGCTGTGGCTGCTGTTGCTGGTTCTGTGGAGCTGGCGGTGGGAGTTGCTGGTTTTGGTTTGCTGGTCGCGAGCTTCTACAATCTTTAGCCTCATGGCCCGGCTTGTGGCATCTTTGACAACGTTCCCTGCGACATCTTCCACTGTGGTGTTTGT
The DNA here is from genome assembly GCF_002127325.2 of Helianthus annuus. NCBI lineage: Eukaryota > Viridiplantae > Streptophyta > Magnoliopsida > Asterales > Asteraceae > Helianthus > Helianthus annuus. The sequence continues at coordinate 109,803,191 of NC_035436.2, forward strand.
TGCACCTGTTACACCACGGGTGAGTTCCCCTATAACCACTCTGCCCCTGGTTGCCCGATGATTGCTGATTCGGGCTCTAATAATCGTTGGTGCGACGTTGCTGAGTTTGGGACTGAACCGAAACTGATCCCTTGCTGGAATCCCCATCCCACTTTCTTTTGTTCTCGCTGGTTGTGGCAGAAGTAGTAGTAGCTGGAGTGGCTGAAGTAGTAACTGTAGCAGTAGCGTTGACACGCTTAGGCAGTTTATTCTGGTCCACTGCCTGGTCGGTGATGCGATGAGCGAGGCGTTGAATAGCCTGGATGTTGTCGAGATTAGCCGATGTTACGTGGCTCTGGATTTCCGGTGCTAACCCCTTGAGATACAACTCGATGCGCTTGTATGGAGGGTCCACCATAGTTGGGCACAGCACGGCCAGCTCATTTGACCGTTTAGTATACGCTTCAATCTCTGATCCAACCATTTTCAGGTTATACAGCTCGTCTTCCAGTTTGTGAATATCTTCACGCGTGCAATACTCTCTCTTGATAAGTTCCTTAAAATCGTTCCAGGGTGTGGCGTTAGCAGCTGCCAACCCCAGAATTTGCACCTGCGCGTTCCACCAGGTTAGCGCTATTCCCTCCAAGGTGCCAGTTGCATACTTGACCTTGCGAGCCTCAGGCCACTCACACATTTCGAATACTGACTCTAGCTTTTCAAACCAATGGAGGAGTCCCACTGCCCCCTCGGTGCCACTGAAAGAATTTGGACGGCAGTCCATGAAGTTCTTGAATGTGCAGACAGGCTGCTGCGCGTGTTGACCTATTGTACGAATAGGACGAAGTTAAATACGGGAGTTAATGTAGGATCTAAAGACCCTAGTATGAGTCTATACTGCAGGGTACACTACCTGCTTGAGCGGCTGCAACTGCCGCAGCAACGAGAGCCTCTAGCTGGGCTTGAGTCATGTTAATTCGTGCGGCCATTGATCTTCACATCAAAGGCAACATAAGTGAGAAAGGTTCGCGAATAGTGCGATGACAGAAGAGTGTAAGCACATAAGTGTTCTCAAGCAGTAACAGATAGCAAGCAATAGTAGGGTAAGCATACTACGAGCAAAGTTCTAAGCAGTTCTAGCAAGCAGGTAATAAACATAAACCTTATTACCTAGGATGTCGAGTCTTGCACGTGGAGCGAAGCGTCGTTGTGGATCGTTGAGAGCACTGTTCTGGTTAAAGTCTGGTTTTAATAAAAACGTTTTCCCATATTAAAACCAAGTTCTCTATAACCAATGGCTCTGATACCAATCTGTCACACCCCCAAAATCCACACGCGGAGTACCACCGCTTGGGAGTGTGACTGACCAGGATCAAGCCATCAATCATATTGAACATAGCATAATATAAGTAAATAGTTCGTAAACCCCATTCAATAGAAATGATGTTCCAAACCAAACATAGTATCAATAGCGGAAGCATAAGTAAATAACCCAAATAAAATCATAATTTCAAATATTCGAAGTGTTAAACATAGTGTTCATGATCCATTTCCCACAACGACCCGCTCCTCCAGTGCAAGCTCCATAAATACCTAAGGTCCTGCAAGGCATGCAGTAGAGAGTCAACAACTAGTTGAGCGAGTTCACAGATAACAGTTCAATAATAGTATGGTATGAGTAATAGCAAGTTCGTTCGTTTATATCATGTATCATATTTCCATCTCGGCCTCCCAGGCAGGTGTGCGAAGATATTAGGGGATGTTCATCCCAATTATTCTAGACTAGGTTTATTTGTATCGCGGCCTCCCAGGCAGGTGTGCGAAGGTTAGTAAGTTTAGTTCGCGGCCTTCCAAAGGCAGGTGTGCGAAGATGTCATAGTATCGCGGCCAACCCGTGGCAGGTGTGCGAAGATCAGTTCAATAAGTGTTACTAGTCTAGTAGGTTCGTATTCGTTAAGTTCTACCATCTGAGTGTGCATAACAATCTATCAAATCCCATTCCCCACCCGGGAACCCATGCCTTGGCTGTGTGAACTCACCTGGGGTTTGCTCGGTATGCTAAGTATGTGCTCAAAGAAAGTCAATCACGTCCTAGAGTATGCACGTATTCAAATCAGTTTGATTTCATATGGTTCACGTATAAGCATCAACAATGATCATCAAGTAGTACACATCACTATTCAACATTACACCAGTCATGCATAGCGTTTAACATCAGTTAGTTAACTCAGTGAACACTTAACAGAATTACATCAGAATTACATCAGATTACTGTGCAGGTTATCCAGTTCGGCGAAACACATCAATTGGCGAAACACAGGGTTGGCGAAACACATTCTGTTTCGTCAAACCTCCTTTGGCGAAACACATTTTCAAATTCGTCAATCATCCTTGGCGAAACTAATTCTGTTTCGCCAAGACTTCTAATTCGCCAAACAATCACATTCGTCAATCATTCACATTCGTCAAGCATTCAGTTACGTCAACATTCTGATTCGACAAACATTCAGATTCGTTAAGGTATCAGTTACGTCAACATGTCAATTACGGAAAATCATGCAATCAATCATGGAAACCCTAATCATTCTAGCAGCCGCCTAGAACACCTTCAAGAACAATCATCATACTATCATCAGATAAACGTACAATTATCGTAACCCAGAAATCATAATCAACAAAGTTTAACGACATTAAACCGGCATGAACATCGTTAGTTCTAGATCTACCCATCACGTAATCATATCAATCCGATCAGTTAATAGTATTCCTAAATCAACATCATAATTCGCATAGAAATACGTAACCGACTAGTCATGCATACGAAGCAAGATTATCTAGTACATGTACTCACATCCGATTGTAAATCAAGCATACCCAATATGTATAGAGAAATCCAGGAAATCAAGCATAGATGTAACATGAATCAAGGAATCATGAACACATAGATAACTAACCGAGTAGCGGGAACGATGAGTAAATCGCTAGCGGGTTTCGGGAACACACACACAATTGCCGTCTGCGCACAGGAGTTCTAGGGTTTCTGTTTTGCCAAAAAGTATCGAACATAGGTCTGTGCGTGTGTATATACGCGTTTCACCCTACTGGGCCGAACTGGGCCTTGGCGAAACTGATTGGGCCGGCGAAACAGGATTGGCGAAACAGGTTACCTGTTTCGTCGAATGGTTCTTGGCGAATCATAATCTGATTCGTCGGGGTGTTGTACGGCAAAACACATATGGATCCTTAATGGGTTCTAACAGTTTAAATCTAAGTTTTCTAAACAAGTTCATACCAATATCATTCATATTACATCAAGTGCCCATTATCCATATTACAAGTCAAGCAAGTCAAACAGTCAAGGTCAATGGTCAAAGTCAACGTGCATTAAATACGAGTCAAAAGGTCGAGTTGTCACATTATCCCCAACTTGAAAGAAATTTCGTCCCGAAATTTGGTAAGTACTTACTGAGGAAGCTAGATAGGTTGCATCGTTCACTGGTTTTCTTGGGGTGTCACATCTGAAGTCCGTTTTGAAGTTGCTTGGCCCAGGTCTCGAGTCGCAACCGTTGCGATCTCGAGTTGTGGCTCCATGGTCTCGAGTCGCAACCGTTGGTCTCGAGTCGTTTACCTGCTGATTCTGATACATCGGCCCGAATTGTACTATGCAACAGAATTTTGATTTCATGCCCTTATGTACTATCCAATAAGGTTTCACAAACATGTTCCCTTGTCTAACACTTAACCAAAATGGATCAAACAACAAGTTTTTCAAATATTTGCAACAACATTCAAACATATTCAACACATATTCATCATATGTTCATCATTTTAAGGTTTTTATAACTTGATTGTTCAACCAACACATTCACTATGATTCACCGATTTATTCATGTGGACTTAGAAGCAAATCACTAAACCTTCAATACACCCAAACATGCATTTCACAAGCAACAATCACGTAACATTTATTCTAAACACTATGACACATTTTGACCTATAATATCAACATAAATCGGATGATCATGAACACCTTATACTAACAATCATTCATCATTCAAATGTCTTAGCACTTCATTAACATGCAAGAGTTCACATATTTCATCCATTATTTCAATCATTCCAAAGCAAATAGCACCATTATGCACCTAAACACCTAGTGAACATCTAAAACACTAACCGATTGTGAAAAGGCACCGAATCAAGGAAGAAAGTGAGAAGTGAAGTGTCCGAGTGATGATGATGAGCTTGACCGAGGCTCCTTGTTGCCGCCGATTGGATCCGAGAGGGAGAGAGAGAGATGAGCTTGGTTGTTGTGGTTTAAGTGAGAGAGAGTGAAGGAGTGTGTGTGTGGGAGAATGATGGAAGTGAGGGAGAGTTGGCTTGGACAAGGATTTTATACCGGGTTTGGGTGGTGCACCCTACAAGGGTTTCGAGTGGGCTCAAAGGGGGTTTGCATCCCAACCGGCCCAACTGTTTCCTGTTCACTCGAGACTGGGTGGTCTCGAGTCGGGTTCGTTGGTCTCGGTTCACTTATTATAACCGTATATATATATATATATGTATTACATGCACATAGTTTAATACAAGGATCACATAGCACACCCATATAATTTGCAAATTTCCATTTAATAATATATGCACACACCGTGCTAATACAAGAAGGTTGTTCGGGAAAACCCGAAGTGTCACATTATCCCCAAGTTTTAAGAACTTTCGTCCCGAAAGTTAAGGCAGCCATTGTCAAGCTAGTACGTGTGAGAGTGTTTCAACGGGGTGTCACAGTTGTCGAAGTAGAGAAGATTTTCGAAAAGATTGTTGAGGTCGAGAAACTTGTTGAAGTTGAAAAGACTGTCGAAGTTGAAAAGATAGTTGAAAAGGTGGTTGAGGTCACGAAGCCTTGTGAGAAATGTTCAGAATCTTGCAAAGTTTGTGAAGAGAAAGATAAAAAGATTGCTGAGTTAGAGAAAATGAAGGAAGATTTACTGTCTGATGTGAAGTATGTTAAAGAGTCGTACGATGTACTGAACAAGACAGTTAATAGTTTGAAAAGAACGAATGCAGAGATTGAAAAAGCAAATGACCAAATTAGTGCAACTTTAATGACAAAGCAAAGCGTCATCAATGATTATATTGAAGATTGTGCTAAGCTGAAGAAGGAGTTGGAACTTGAAAAGATCGAGAGTGAAAGGATTAAACGATTACTATTGAGTTACACTACGTGTGATTATTTGATTGATCGTGTTTACCCTACTGTTGCAGGTCTTGAAGCTTTCAAGAAGGAAAAGACTGAAGCTACTGATACTGGTAAGAAGTCAAGTGTCAAGTATAACAGATGTCCGCCTCCTATCTTTGAGAGTTATTCCCCCAGGAAACCAAATGAGGAACGGGTAGACAAGGCTCTAAACATCAAATTAAAGTCTGAAATCACTGATGAATTACCAGACAATATTGATGTCACATTCACAGCGTCCGACACTGATCATGAGTCTGAGTTAGTTAAGAGAGTTGTCGATCAGGTGTTGGATATGGATGAAGAGTCAAAGTCGGAGTCTAAGTCAGATATTTCGAGTTCGTCTGAGAAGAGTCAGAGTTCGCCGGTTAAGAGGGTTTACAATAAAGAATTCCTGTTATCAAAATCTTATTTGAATGACGGATCAGTCAAAGTAGCATATACGTTGAATGATTCAGACAATTTATATTCTGATGAGGAATTTCCAATAAGAAGTGTAAAAACTGAAATGATCAAACAGGTTTTCAAATTAACAGAAATTAATATTTCTGAAATAAAAGATTTAAATCTTTCTGAAAAACCTAAACCTTACACTTCAAGGATTCAACAAAGAGTAAACAAGAAAATGGGTTATGGTTGTGGTTATAGTTTCCAAAAGAAACCAAACCATAATGGTAATCTCAAAAAGAAAGGTCTTGGTTTTAATTCGTCAGAAAATTATAAAAATCAGAAAATTTATAAACCAAAAATAAAATTTGTTTCAGGTGGGAGTTCTGAAGATGAGCAGAAGAAACCATTCTGGAAGCAGTCGAATCAAGAGTTTCTTGCTGAAGTAAAGAAGAATGTGAGAAAGTCTGCTTCAAGAGTTGACAGAAGAACCTATTTCAAATGCCAGGAAGTTGGACACATAGCTTGGAATTGCCCCAAGACCAACTATCAAAAACAGGGAGTTTCTTCTAACTCTGTTTTAAGAAAGACTTGTGTTGGTAAGAAAGAACAACCTGTAAAAAATGTTAAAAAGTTTGAAAATTCTACTTCTGAGGAAGGAGAAAGTTCAAAAAGGTTTTACAAAAGAAGAGGTGATTTGAGTAAACAAAAGTGGGTGGTTAAAACAGATAGTTGTTCTGACAATGAATCTGATTCCATAAAATCAGAGGAGTCATTGGTTGAGAAAAAGATTGTGAGTTCTGTTCCAGAAGTGAACGATGAGAATTTTCCTCAATTGTCAAAAGAAAATTTGATGTCAAAAGTTGGGAAGGTAGAGATCTCAAATCAATTCTTCGCTGATAAGGGAGAATTTGATGTTGAGAAGGCTTTCAATGGGAAAGTCAAACATATTTTCGGTAAGATGGTTGATAGAAAAGTAAAGGGTGCCAAAGAATTTTATAAATCAAAATGTTGGTGGGATAGATGTGGTCCAAAATCACCCAAGGCTGGTCAGGCTTGGGTGGATATTATGTTTGATTAAACACCTGACTTGCCGGAGATCCCAAGTTTTTAATCGTGGATTAGGAATCGGCATCTTTCTTAAAATCTGTTTGAGTAAAAGAATCTTAAAAGTGTTAAATTTTACAAGCTGTGAATTGTCGGAGCTCCCTGGTTGGTAAGAGTGGAGCAGGAATCGGCATCATTCTTGAAATGTTTGTTTGGTAAATCTACATGTGATATCTTTAAAATTGTTATATTTTGATTTACAAGTGATTATGGTTGGTGAGTGAACCTGTAAGTGGTTGAAAGAGGTTTTCATTGACAAGTGGTCAATCAAGGTCATTAAGTTGAACTTGATTGGACCATACTTACAAGTGGTATTTTGGAGAACAAATGATGAGTTTATCCCCTAACCTACAAGTGGTTTGAAAATCAACAAAACTAATTTTCCGGAAAAACCATTTGATTAAAACAAACTTAAGTGTTTTGAAATCACAATGGGAAAATAGTTTGTTGTGAGGGGGAGTTCTGATTGTTTATGCCGAGTGGATGGCGATTTGAAGTGATTTGATATCAGTGATTTGAAAATTAAAAAAAAAAAAAGACAAAAACATGATAAAATCAAAAATGAGTTTTGTTGTATAAAAGAGGAAATGATAGTACATCAGTGGGCGATCACAGCGTGCTAAAGAATTGGAAAGTTGTATAGTGATAAACGGTCTCACTGATGATGTGTCAGCAGGTTTTTGCACATTTAATAGATTGTGACGAGATATAAACCTAAATTTCAAGCTTGCTTAATTTGGGTAACATCTCTCGGATATATGGGTAACCCCCAAAATCTTGTTTGAAGGACCCCTCTTTCTGAGATACTAGGTCTTTATGCTTAGTGATATCTGGGGTATTATCCTGGGGCTTCTGATAATGCGGAAGCAATGGCCTAGTCCCAGGAGAATACTTTACGCTTGCTTGAAAAATAGCGCAACCCTCAGCATAAATGATGAGACAATAAAATTGCTAATCTATGCTGTTGAAAAAAAGATCCTCTAAAGGGGACCCACCAAAAGTCGAGCCGTCATCTCTCTGCTGAACGGATGTTCTGACCTGAGCTCTCACGGTTTCGCATCTAACCCCTTACAGATATCATCTAGGTATACTCACCTGTAAGACTGAATATTGGGATCTGGATATGGGAGTATATTCTGAGGTGGGACACGCGAATAAGTTTATGTCTCTAAAACATTAATCTCGTATCTCGAAACAGTTGAACTTTGTGTGAAAATTTAAGTGGATCAGTATACTGACAATCTAAGTGAATTGTTTAGAACTTAAAATGTTTAAAGCTTAACGGTGTCGGTGATTTGTCTCAGAAACTGATATGATCCTCTTACACAAACTCACAAAAATATTGTATGTAAATATTTCTTTACTGCATTTCATTTCTGTTATTAAATCAAAATTCCAAAAAGATTTTCAGTGTGTTTTAGCATAAAATTTTGAAAAATCCAAAAAGATTTTAGGCAACTGATATTGAAGAGTTGATTTTCAAAATTCCGAGTGCTGAACATGATGAACAGGTTTGGGTGAATTTGATTGAAAAGTTTTTCAAAGAAAAGAAATTTATTGAAAAAAAATTGATTTTAAGAATGATCACAGTTATACTGATTGTATAGTTGAAAGAAGGGGAGTCAGTGTTGGTGCATACAATTTTAAAATCTGTTAATATCTTATTTTTATGAATCTTATGTTTTGGGTAGAGGATTTGCAGGAAAGCCTGGATTCTGATTGAGAGTAGCGAGCCAGGTTGCAATCCTGATTCTTTACAAGTCAGACTACGATCCCAGCATGTTTTGAGGGGGAGTCTGTTAGAGAGAGTTTGGGAAGCTATCTGTTGATGCTGGTATTCAGGAGAGAAAGAGTGTGTCATGATCCAGATAGAGATTTTGGAAGCCCAAAGACTGATAAAGACTGAAGTTTGAGAAGACTCGACACTGAAGACTCGTCAACATCTAAGGGGGAGTCTGTTGGTGCATACATCTGTCGACCTCGTCTTGTATCGAGTCTAGCCTTAGAAATGTTAGATCAGGGCACGTTGTACGTGATTATAGGTTGAGTTTGTATGTTATAGTTCTGAGTCCGCTCGAAGAAGCCCAAAAGGCTGATTCCGCCCGAAAGTAACATGTGCACTTTGGAGCGAAATCACATTCTTTGTGATTCCGCTCAAAATGGCATATGACCTTTCGAGCGGAACCCCTTCCACTATAAATACCCTCTTGGAGCGAAATCAGATGTAACGATCTTGTTTCCGATACCGAAGTGCCGTTTAACTGTAATCAGTGTAAAATCATCAATACAAGGCAAATTTAAGAGAATCAAGCTGTTTTTGACATCCGTTTCTTATTTTCCGCATCTGAAATGGATTAGAGCTCTTCCGATTGACTCGTTTGGGTCAGCACGCAATCCTACATTATTTTTGACAACGGACGTTGGGGATCAGATGATCAAAGTCTTATGTACATAACATGTCTGAATCATGAGGGTTGGGTAAGTAGAAGATTCTGAAAGTTTGAAAAGTGTTTGAAAGTTTGAAAAGTTCAAAAGTTCATTAATTTGAACTAAAATCAGTTTCAGAAAGTCAGCAAACTTCATAAACTGGTCAACCAAGGTCATTAAATTGGATTCGGTAGGGTGAACACTTGACCAAGTTCATTAACTTGGACTTGGTTAACTGGGTGTGTCGGTAAAAATCTGAAAAAGTTAAAAATTTTGAATTTTTGAATCTGATTCCGCTTGAAAAGCATGTTTTCACCTAAAATTGGTGATTCCGCTTGAAAGGGGGTCCGCTTGAAACTGCTTCAATGTCATTTCAAGTGAAATCAAGTGGCCTATAAATAGCCGACTGATTCTGCTTGAACAACACAAGTGTTCTAATTCCGCTCCAAAGTTCAGACGAGGCGATTTCAAGTGAAACCTCAAAACTTCCGTTTTACAGCTGTTATACTGCCAATTTCTTGTTTGATTTCTTGTTTTTAGTTGGTCGGCACAACTATAAACATGGGAAAGGTAGAATTGATGGTCGATTTGACCCAGATCTTGTGAATTTTTGATTGTCGGCGATGAACTGATCTGAAAACGTAGATTTAGGGTGTTTTTGTTGTGAATAATGAACAAAGATTATGTTAGTGTTGTCGGATTGTGTTGTAGATCATGTGTAGGGATGTAATTGAACCAGATCTGATGTTTTGTACATGATTGACGATGAACAGGTTGATAAAACATAGATCTAGGATGATTTTGTTGGTAAAAATGGATAAAAATTACACCCACATGCTCGGAATTCACTGTTGAACAAACCCAGATGTTTGATTTAATCATCAGACAAGATTTAAAAATTGTTCATGATTCCGCTTCAAAATGTGTGTAATTCCGCTTCAAATTGTATCATGTGATTCCGCTTCAAACTAAATCATGTAATTCCGCTTCAAACTATTTCTTGAGATTCAGCTTCAAATGCTATTTCGCTTCAAAATGTACATGTGATTCCGCTTGAAATGTTGTTGCATTTCTAGTGATTTCGCTTGAATGGTGTTTGATGATGAAATTTTTCAAATTGTTTGATTTATCTGTATTGTGTTGATTTTCAGGCCTCGAACGTGATTTTTGATCCGTTGCATAACAGTTGTTGTGATTTTGACAAGGATAAGATTCCAAAGCTATCTGATTTCAGGAGTATTCTGGAATTTATGAGGAGACTACCAATTCAAAAGGCATTGACGAATCAACATATGGTGTTCAAATCTCATGTCAAACGTTTTTGGAAGCACGCAGCATATGATGAAGAGAGTAAAGTGATCAATTCGGTTGTTAAGCAAAATGATGAAAAGAAAGCGATTATTATTTCAGAGGCACTTGTACGTGAAGTATTGAATTTTCCTGATGATGTAAACTCTCCAACAAAAATTCCTGAGATGATGGTCAAAGGCTGTATGCTACGGATGGGTTATGATGGTGCTCTTAACAGTGCAAATTACTTGAAGTCAAAGTTTACAAAGCCTTAGAAGTTTCTTATTCACTCAGTACTGCAGGCTCTTAGTCACTGTAAAGGAGGTTATGATGCTATGAGAGACTATCAGATGAATATGGTGACAGCTCTTGTTTTGAACAAGAAGTACAATTTTTCTCACATCGTGTTTCATTATATGGTGGAGAACAATACATCAAAGAGTAAGACTTGGGTGTATCCAAGATTTGTGCAAATGATGATAGATCATGCATATCCTGACCTTGAAAGAGATGTAAACAATGATATGTTGGTGCTATCTCACATGAGTAATGATTCGTTGAAACAGGTAGTTAGATATCATCCAAATCACCCTGAGCCAAAGAAGAAAGCTGAATTTTTTGGTTTCATCAAAGATCAGAACTATGAAGATCCAGATCCAGTCAATCATCAGAACTGGGGGAATGAGGAAGAGATGAAAGAGACAAGCTATACAGATGAATTAGAGATACTTAAAGAATTCAAAGGAACTTGAAATGATTGGTTTGTGAAAGAACAGAAGAAGAGGGGCAGGAAAGCTACTCCTAAAGCAGAGGGTTCGTCTTCTCAACCTAAAAAGCGTCAAAAGAAAGCTGCTAAAACATTGCTTGTTGATGAATCAGAAGCAGAAATTGAAGCAGAAGCTGAAGCTGAAGCTGAAGTTAATGTTGGAGTTGATGTTCATCTATCTCCTAATTCTCAAAGTTTGTTGAAAAAGCTAAATGTTTTTAATGCTCAGAAGGAAAAAGCAGCTGGTGATGTAGAAGGTGATGACGTAAACAAAAGTACTACAAGCTCATCAAGTTCTTCTGAAGATGAGATTGATGAGACTGAGCATTATAAGAAAGTCATGTCTGCTGTTGAGAAAGTGAAACAGAAAAAGAGGAAAAGAAGTGATAAAGATAATGATGATGATGTGTACATTCCTTCTCAAGAAAATGTTGAAGATGTTCAAACACCACCATCATCAGGTGGTAGAAAGAAAGATGGTGCAAGAAAGAGAGTTGTTACTCCAAAGATGAAAAAGCCATTGAAGATCTTGCAGAAAAAGAAACCTACCCAAGAACCCAGTAAACCACCATCACCACCACCTGAACCTACACCACATCAATCACCAATACATTCACCACTTCATCAATCAACCCCAAAACAACCTACACCACCAAGACAACCATCACCATTACAACTCTCACCACCTCATTCACCATCACATATTCATACTATTACACCACCACAAGAACAAACTTTACTTACTTCACAACAGATCTTCCAAACACCACCACCTTCACAACCACATGTTCAAACCACACCTGGTTCTTCAGGGTACAAAAACTTCCAAACATTCCTTTGAACATGGGTATGGGTCTTGATGAGATTGGAGATTTTGATTTTGCGGGTAATGTACAAGTCAAGAATGTTGAAAAGAAAGTTGATGATGTTATGGCTGAAAACAAAAGATTAGCAGATCGTGAGAAGATTCTCGAGATGCGTGTTAAGAAAGCTGAGTCTGATAACAAATCGTTGCTGAAAAAAAAAAGAAGCAGATCAGACTGAAATCGGTATCTTGAAAGTGAAAGTGGCAGAGCTAGAGGAAGAAAAGGCACGCAGAGACGAACAAAACATGTACTTTGAGTTGAAAAACAAAGAACTAGAAGCTGCCAAAGCAGTGAAAGATCATGAGTTGTATATGATGAACAAAGTTCTTGAAAACATGCTCGGAAAGTCTATTGAACAGAGGTTTGAGGAAATAGAGGTTGAAGAAGTTAGAGCAAAGCATCAAGCAGAGATTGATGCTCAAATGCAAGACAAAGGAAAAAGTGTTGAAAGCTCTGTGAATGCTGAAAGATCAATAGTTTTTGCTACTGATCCTGAGTCCCCTATTCAGAATCCTGTTCCTATATCTTCTGTGTCAGCTATTTTGAAGAAGATGTATCACTTGAAGATATTGCTGGGGATGACGATGAAGTACATGATGAGGAGGATAATGATGAAGAGGATGACCATGTAGAGCATGACGAAGAGGATGATGAGGAAGAATAAGTATTCTCTGCAAGCAGTCATAGTGATGACGATGATAATAATGATGATGACAATCAGGGTGGTACTGGAGTTAAAGTAACTGAAGCATCAAATGAAAAGAATGTTGATGACTATATAAATGATGATGCAAATGAAGTATCAGAGGGAGCTGATGGAGAGGGGGAGCAAGTAGGTGATCAGAATGTGGATGAAGTTGAAATGCTAATTCTTCATATTGAGCCTGATGTAGAAGAGGGAGAAATCAGGCATACATATACTTTTGATGAAGTTCTGAAAATGTTTAATGTGAATGAAGATGAGTTCAAGTTCGATTTTGAAGATGAACTGAATGCATTCGATATCAATCATCAACCTGAATAAGAATATAAGTATGTTGAAGACGCAGATGTCTATGATAGGGTTGAGGTTGAGGACTGTACTGATGAAGACGGTCTGAATGAAGACACTTCTGAATTTCCAACTCTGATGGAGTTTTTTAGTGAAGAGAACAGGGATGAACTCAGGAGGAAAGTTGCTGAGATTCTGAAAGATAAAAACTTTGATGGTACTACAAAAGATCCTCAGAAAGAAGAACGCAAGCAGTGGTTCAAGAATAGCAATGAAAGAAAATTCAAGCGTCCTTTGAAGTTTTATCAAAGAGATAGAAGTATTTCACTAGGAGACATCATTAGCTGGGGATTTCTACCTCAAGTTAATGCATATGCTATTAGAAGGGAATGCGGTGTTCAATACTTTGAACATTTGTATGATATTATGTCCCTACCATGGTGGGATGTAGAGGAGTTATCAAAGGTGAGAACCTTGGGGTATCTAGTGAGGAAGAATGATATTGCTATGTGGGGTTTAATCAAGTTTGAAGCTCTGGAAAACTTCAAGCATTGGAAGCCTCATTATCCAAAGAAAGTTAGAGGAGTTAATCCTGAAACAGGAAATGAAGAAATGATCTTGAATGTGAAAAAGCCGAAAGTGATGAAGAACATACCAGTGCCAAAGATGGAACAGGAGTTCTACAAAGGTTTTATGGGCTGGGTGTATAGTTGTATATCAACTGAGGCTGTGATAACCTACAGAGTAGGGAATGAAATCAGAGAGATTTTTGTTTATGACCCTATGTGGTTGGTAAACTGCTCTGCAAAAGATATAGAGTGTTTGTTTGTGAACAAAATCCGTTTCCAAGCTGAAGACAGGGAACAAGCGATGCCGTTTCAGAAAGTGGTGTCTATTGGTTTTCAAAAGGGTATCAATGCTGATAACAAATGGAACTCAAAGTGGTGGAAGCTTGAAGAAAAAGAAAAGTAGAAAGCTAAAAACGAAAGAAAAAAACTGGAAGAGAACAAAGGGAAGTGGATGAGGATGCAAGCTGAAGAAGAAATGAGAGCAAAGAAAGAAAATGAAAAGCTGAGAAATTTGCTAAGGAAAAAGCCTAAGTCAAGAGAGGAAAGTTTCAAATCGCTGTGAAGACCTGAAGACCAAGACTGAAGACTCCGGCTGTATCCAAGGGGGAGTTTGTTAGTGCACGATGTCTAAAGCCTACGTCTTAAGTCTAGGGGTCTAAAGTGTCAAATATGTATAGTATAGGGGCTAGAATGTAATTTTATGCTTGTTTCATGTAATTCCGCTTGAAATAACACTTTGTCATTTCAAGTGAAATCATATGTTTGTGATTCCGCTCGAAATGACATGTGTCATTTCAACTGGAATATGAAGTCTATATATAGGTTGTATGTTTCTCATTTGGGCACGGATTCCAAAGTTTATATACCGAACTGCTACCGGATTTTCTAGTGAAGTATTAATGAGAAACAAGTGTTGAAGTGATATTCTTCTGTTTTCTACTCAATTCTCTCTGTTTCAACACTGTTTGTTTGTTTCCGCCACTCAAACAGTGGTGTATTGGCTTTAATTGACTCACTTGATCGTCAAATCGATCCTATAGACATCGACACCAAATTCAAGTTACAAACCACAACATGTTTGAATGAGTTCATAAAGACTCAGCAAAGGACCTTAAATGAAACCGGGTTTAGAAACATGTATCCCGTCCAGGAATAGGATACACCTCCTAAACCCTACGACCCCGGATGACATCTTTTATTTGTGACGCAACTTGAAAACATGCAACACCTGCCAGATCCACTTAGTTCCCTGAAATACACGTAATTTGAAAAACATCAACAAAAGTTGAGCGAGTTCATGTGTTTGTATAAGTATGTATAAACCTTTCTAAACAATGTATGTAAATCCCGGTATGAAAGCAAACGAGGAAAAGATCACCAATGGTTTGCAAGGCCACTGATATGTGTGACGGTGTAGGAAGACTCAAACCTAGCAAATTTGTATCGGGCTTCCGGCTGGAAGACATAGTCACCCTATGGGCCACCCTAGTCCTCATGGGTGTGGTCTCGCTACACCCAAATACATCTATCACTCATGCCCCTCGGTCCTTATACGAGGATTAATGTTCTCAAGTATCCGCCTACCCATTCACATGATCTATGGTTCTTTCCTAGGCTAACCATACCAATTGTATTTGTATGTAATCCTTTGTAACATGTATTTCACCCCCGATGTAAATAAACAAAACAATTTAAAGAAAAGGGGGACATGAACTCATAGTCTTGCGTCTTCAGAATCGTAACTCAAATCTCTTCAGCAAACACGACTACCTATAAGGTACTAACGTCTATTAGACGAACGGGTCGTGCCTTGTCTTAGAATTAATGTTTTCGAGTTACATTTCTTTTAAGTCTTTAATATTATTCCAAGTTATAATTACTTGTTAAAATACTAAATATCTTAACTTTAATTATATTTAATTTTGGAAAAATTGTTAAATCATATTTTTGTAACAATATTTCTCAAGTATTTATTTTCGTATTTCCTTCCCAAGGATGGTGGTATCTCATACATGTATATTTGTATTCTTGTATTTGTAGTTCCAAAATAATATATTTTTAAGTCTAACTTAGAAAATATATATATATATATAAACTTATTTTGTCTAAAAATAATGTATTTCAAGAATATATATATATATATTTTTCCCAAAAATCATATATCTTCTAAATATTCCAAGAAAATATATTTTTACTTCCAAAAATAATATATTTTCTCCTTGTCGAAAACATGATATACTTTGTAACAATAATAAAGCCATATTTTCATTTCTTTTGTATCCAAAATAATATTTACCAAAAAGTATAATTATAACGGGATCTTCCAAAATATTTTGTAAGTTACGTTCTTGTGTTTGGTTTCACAATATTAAGTGTGTAAGTTATATATTTATTCCTTGTGATTTTTGGTATTATTTTGGATTGTAAATTCATGGTATTTTGTTAAGTTATATTACTTTAAATCCTAAAATAATATAACTAATACACAAAGTATACAAATAATCACACACAATGTGTCTTCTAAATATATATCTTTCAAATACATATTTAGTTTATTTTTATTTACAAAAACCAACCTCCAATACTTGTATTTTTGTAACAAAATCTATGGCAAAGTTTATATTGAAAATCAAAATTAAAACACACTTGTAAATATTTGTTTAGAAAATATTTTTCTAAGTGTTTATATTTTTAGAAGATTTTGCCATAGTTTCCCCTAAAAATGGAGGTGTCCATGCTATCAAAGCATGTCATTTTCTTTTCAAAATCATCACCAACAATCAACAATCAATCTTAAACAACTTGCACTTACCAAGTGCCAAAACTATGCTATTTACATAATAATCATGAACTTGAACTTTCATAAAAACTTGTAGTAACTTGGTAGTGTGTTTAGTAGGTTTAGTTACCCTTTAAAGTGTGTTTACTTTCTTTAAAAATCTCATTCTTGGAAGATTTAGGTGTTTACAACTTGTAAACATGTTTTACAAAAAATGTTTCTTTGTGAAATCTTCTTGTTTCTCAAGTGTTTCTACACTTGTTTTATCACCAAAAATAGTGTATGTTTAAGTAAGAACCAATATCTTCTAAAAATTATATTTTGAACTTGGTTCTTTTGGAAAACCATTCATTATTATTAGATCCATCAGATTATTAACTCACTTTGATTATTATTTTTCAAGAAATCATTTTATTCTTCAAGTCCATGCTTACACATGAGGATGACCATCTTGTTTCATCACATAATCACCCTCTTACTTGCTAGATCATGTGTTAAATCACAATCTAGCAAGCTCCTTATGATGATCAACATCATAATCTCAAGAAAATAACAATCAAGTATCATACATACACTAAACAACATAGTTTCATCAAGATTTCATCATATGTTAAGCTTATGTTCATGTTTCATGATTAGGTTCTTTCGTGTTCTTCATGATCATCAATGTATAACATCTTTTAACCAACAAAATTAGAAGTAGCAAAGGGTCATAAGGGCCTTACTACTAGCTCTTTGGCTAGGGATGAACACAAGAAGTTGTAGATGACAAATGTGTTGGGTAATAGCAAATGAGAGGTCCTTCAAGATCCACAAGCTCCAAACCTCCTTAAACACCTTCTTGCACCTTGTGTATACTTGAGATTGGATGAACTTGAGTGAAGAATGATGGTGGGGTGGGTGGTTGATCTCGGCTGAGAGCCAAGTAGAGGGAGTGAGCTGAGTGGAGTGAAGGTGTTGATGAATGATGGTTAAGTTCTTGGGGTTAATATAAACTCACATCCAACAAGTGTTTAACCTTTGGGTTTTATGTGTTCTAAAGTACATGACAATATCTAATAAACAAATCAAATAAAATCCCTAATTAGGCCATGTGTGACCGATTACTAGCTTGGGAGGGGGGGTCTAAATGTAAGTTTGAACCATATAGTTAGTTTAGAGTTCAAATCCAAGTATTAGTTATAAGTGTTAGTTACTAGATATTTTTAGTGGGTGTTAGGGTGTTCGGGGATCATAACTAGCTCAGAAATAATAAAACAATGCTTCTAGTGTAATTTTGGTGTTTCGGGTAGTGTCCGGTTGTTCGGTTAGATACCGGTTCGTTAAAGTGTCAAACTATTCCGTTTAGTGATCTTTATGTACCCTTTTGTGACACTTTTAATTCCCGACACTTAGGAAAGCATTCAGGACCATTTAGTCATGTTTTTGCATGTTATCAATTTGTTAAAATGCTGAATTTTGCTGAAATATGCTGAATTCAGCACTTTGAGTGGGTTTTAGGCACTTTCCGACTCTTAAACTATTACCCAGTGAAGCAGTTTTATGGTCCTTACTTCCCTACACACCATACTAGTGTAGTATCTTGTCTTTGGCCCATACTGGGTCTCAAAACACTGTTTGTCTATGTACTGACATCGTCAGCATTTTTATGAGTTAACCGCTAACCGTGCTAGCTGTGCTTTGTGCATCGTACATGTCACTAAAGTTTGTATGTAAAAATGATGTGGCGGTATGAAATGTGATGCACATGTAAGTATGATACAGTAATCAGAAAGCAATCATTTGTAATTCAGCACACCATTAAGCACTAATCATGGTTAATTAAATTGTACGGATACCTGAATTTTTGACGGTTGTCACATTCTCCCCCTGTTAAGAAAATTTCGTCCCGAAATTTTAGGCTCTGCTACTAGCAGCAGGGGAGTTGGGGACCCGCATTCCAACGAACCTTGACGAGTTTAACACTACTCCTGCGTGTCTTGTTGACCTTCCAGTCAGTAACCTCAACAGGTTCTTCATAAAAGTGGAGTGTGTCGTCAATGTGGACTTCATCGGCAGGAATGACAACTGTTCTTGAGTTGGACTCTTTTTCAGATTAGATACATGAAATGTATCATGAACTCCATTCAGTTCTGCGAGTAGATCCAACTTGTAAGCTACAAGACCAATCCTCTCCAGGATTCTGAATGGTCCAATATATCGCGGGTTCAACTTCCCATGCTTCGCAAAGCGTGCTACCCCTTTCCAAGGTGAGACTTTTAGTAAAACCATGTCTCCCACTTCAAACTCCAACGGTTTCCTCCTTCGGTGTGCATAACTCTTTTGTCGATCACGAGCCGCCTTGATGCGCTCTCGGGTGTGTAAAATCTTATCCGTCGTATCTTAAACCAATTCAGGACCAACAAGCTGTCTATCACCCGCATCTGCCCAGCATAACAGTGATCGACACTTGCGTCCAAAGAGTGCTTCAAATGGTGCAGCTTGGATACATGCATGGTAGTTGTTGTTGTACAAGAATTCTACCAATGGTAGGTGAGTGTCCCAACTACCACCCAAATCCATTACGCAAGCTCGCAACATATCTTCCAACGTTTGAATCGTTCGCTCACTCTGGCCATCTGTCTGCGGGTGAAAAGCAGTACTCAGATTTAACTGAGAACCAAAGTCTTCTTGGAAGGATTGCCAAATCCTCGATACAAATCTTCCGTCTCTATTAGAAATAATTAAGAGAGGCACTCCATGTCGTGCAACTATCTCTCTGAGGTATAGCTCAGCAAGCTTACTAGTGTTATCTTTCTCCTTGATTGGCAAAAAGTGTGCAGATTTCGTCAGACGGTCTACGATTACCCAAATCGTATCATGACCTCTGGGTGTCTTTGGTAACGTCGTTATAAAATCCATTGAAATCTGCTCCCATTTCCACATGGGTATTTCCGGTTGTTGCAGAAGACCTGAAGGCTTCTGATACTCGGCTTTTACCTTGGCACAAGTCAAACATTTGCCAACATACGTTGCAACATCGCCTTTCAATCAAGGCCACCAGTAGAAATCCTTTAAATCTTGGTACATCTTGTCCGATCCTGGATGGATCGAGTACCGTGACTTGTGAGCTTCATCGAAAATTACTTCTCTGAGACCACCAAAGAGGGGTACCCAAATTCTTCCCATGAAACACAACGTTCCTTCCTCATTGGGTACTAACTGTTTCTCCATCCCACAGAGATATTCGTTCACAAGGTTCTCCTTCTTGAGAGCTTCTCTCTGCGCACCACGAATGCGCAATGAGAGGTCCGTTTGTATGATCATTTCCAAATCCCTAACCCTTATGGGCTTAATCCTTTCCTTTCGATTCAAGGCGTCTGCTACCACATTCGCCTTCCCTGGGTGATACATAATCTCACAATCATAATCTTTTAACAGCTCCACCCATTGGCGCTGTCTCATATTAAGCTCTTTATGATCGAATATATGCTGCAGGCTCTTGTGATCAGTAAAGATCGTACAGCGGAGTGAAGTGATAGATCAAGATAACTGTGGATTTTCCCTCAGGTGCCACATCATCCCCAACTTGAAAGGGAATTTCATCCCGAAATTCGCTAGTTGCATCAGGATTTAATTCAACAGTTTCGAACAGGTTAGGGTACTTGAGCTTTATCCGGTCCTCGCGTTCCCAGGTGGATTCTGGTCCACGTCTTGAGTTCCAACGAATTCTCATAGTTAGGATTCGACTGTGCTTTGGCTCTTCAATCACTACAACTTATCGTCAATCTATGGTTCTTGTAAGGGTACTATAGGTGTTTCATGGGACAAACGCTTCTTTAGGTTAGAGACATGAAAGACATCGTGAACATCACCTAATACATCAGGCAATCCAAGTTTATAGGCCACCATACCGGTTCTTTCTAGAATTCTGAATAACTCAACGTAACGTAAATTAATCTTGCCACGCTTCCCAAGCGTACCACACCCTCCCAGGGTGAGATTTTCAACATGATACGACCATCTACAACGAACTCCCAGTGTTTCCTAAGGTTATCGTCTTTCTTGACGGCCACTCGTTGCCGCCAAACAATTTCCGATCCTAGCAATCTTCCCAAGAGTTTCGTGTACAAGTCCTGGACCCGTGTTTAGGTTGTCATCCACGAGGAGATTGGCATTATCATCCATGCAATGCCTCAAACAGAGTTTTCTGAATATTAGAAGGGTAACAGCTATGGTAGAACTCAGCCAAAGGTATACGTCCTTCCAATTTACACTAAGTTAATCCCTTACATGCTCGCAGCATGTCTTCGAGTGTTAGTGGGGGTTCGTTTACTCAAACCGTTCGTCCTATGATGATAAGTAATGCTCATGTCTAGACGTGAGCCAAGGGTGTTGTGTATCGCCTGTCATACATCAGGTATAGCTCAAAATCAGGGGTAAAAGGAGTTGGCACCTCGTGCCTAAAAGCCGCCTCTCTCAGAGGGACATTCACAGCTGTGAAGACTTGTCAGTTTCCTTGATTGCAAGAAAGTGTGCGGGTAACGTGAGACCATCAACAATCACCTAGGTGATGTTGTTTCCGTTTCGAGTTGTAAGGAAACTAGTGACAGAATCCATGTCAGTCTATTCTCATTTCCCTGTGGGTGTTTCCGGTTGCTGATACTCCACCTTGACTTTCCCACAAGTCAAACATCATTCATAAACATAGATAGGTAGGCCTTCCTTCCCAATCACCAGTACTAGATTTATAAATCCCAATATCTCTCATCAAAATCCAGACGACCAAAATATCGAGGCTGGTGTGCCTTGCTCAACACGAGTTCCCTGAAGTTGTCGTATAACTAGACCCACATTCGTTCCATGGGGTAGTGAATATCGTCCGTCCTGCCAACGGTTGCTTCTCCACGCCCCTCATGGGTTTAACTTGAAAATCCTCTTCTTTCAGTTCTCCAGTTTGAACAGAGCGAGTCTAATCAGGTAAGTTAGGGTCGATAGTGAGCTGCAAAGCTTGTGTACGTTCAGGTTTCACAGTTGTAATCATCAAAAGTTCCCTCCAGCGATGCCATTAACTGATTTAGCTCTGTCGAAGCCAAGATACACGGGAGGCCCTTGTGATAGGTCTAAATAACTCACCTGGTACCGTCCAAGTAATGCCTCCATCTAAAATCCGAAGACCACGGTTTTCACCGCCAGTTGTGTGTCGTGCGGTTCCTCTTTGTAACTCCATCACGTAAGTCATCACTTTCTCGTGTTTCGTCGGTGTGTAGCTGGGACCCTGATTCAGACCATCATGGTATACCACTAAATCACCCGCACCCTTAGGTAAAGACGATGCTCAGTGCATTGCAGAGTTGGAATTCGAAAGCTGAAATGATGTCCTCCTGTTTCGTCTTTCACGAACACAGCACCCTGTTGTGCTAAAGAGGATTAAGATGTGCGACCTTCGAAAATCCTGTGAATAAGTTGCCATAGTATCTAGTGAAACCAAGGAATTGATGCATCCCCGAAGGAATCTTTGGTGTCGATTAGTTCTAACAAAATGGATCTAAGCAAGATCAAGGGGTATTACCACTTCGTTGATTACATGACTAAAAATGTACCTCTCGAATCCGGAAGTTACGCTTAACGAGACTTCGCGTGTAGTGGCTCATTGCTCGGGAGTTCTAAGATAAGATGCAAACGCCGCCCATCATGTCCCTTTCTTTTGGAAATGATTCAACACGTCATCAATAAACATAGCCGGTTCATGTGATCCATAAAGCTGTTGGTGTGATGATTAACTCAATGATCATGGTGTACAGAGTCGCTATGGCCGCATCGCGTTTGTTATGCCGTACTAATAGTATTATCCCCCTGGACTTCCATCTGATGATAGTTCGTTCATTGGTCAACCCTCGAATAGGAGCTTAACCCTTGCAACTGGTCAACAGGTTGTCCATACATGGTCGAGGCAAACGGTTCTTGATTGTCACCTTGCTGAGTTCTCGATAGTCAGTACACATGTCCAACGATAAGGCTTATCTTTACGGATATAATCGGGGATCCCCAGAGCGAAAACTAGATCCAACAAAACTCCCGTCCCACAGTTCCTGTAGTTGATTTGACAGTTCTTGCAACCCTCTAGCGCAAGACTGTAAGAAGTACGATGAATCATGGTTGCCTCTGGCGCGGGATCAAACTGAGAGTCCATCTAACAGTTGTCGAAGTAAACTTGGAAGTTCCTCGAGTAGCTCACCGAAAGAAATCATGAACAATTGTTGGATCCTCGATCCTCTTTTCCTTAGCCTTAACATCAATAACGGTTGCTAACGTAGCGGGGTAATCCCTCCGTAGACACTTCTGGGCCTTCATAGCTGAAATGGCGCTAACCTTTGCATCACTCCGATGCTTTAGAACAAATAACGATTCTCCACAAAAAATTTTCTCCTCACAGGGTATGTCTGCGCGACTTCTGGATAACCAATCCACACTAACTACTGCATTGTAACCATCAAGGGTAGTAGAAGGAAGGTCAATGTCGAACACTTGTCCTACAAGGTCGAGTTTGCATCCCAACGAACATATTAGATTTCATTTGGCTTGTCATCAGCCGATTCCATATCAGGTTCGGTTTCAAGGAGCATCAGGGTCAAACAGAGTAGAGACGAAGCGAATAGTTACCCATCCAGGCTACCATGTTGCTATTATGCCTGACGTCGCCTACGCCAATCCTAAATGCCCTTCCACAAGCATCATCCCCAGTGTTGTTGTTATCGTTACGAGGATTTCCAGTACTGCCGTTGTTCCCTTGGTTGTTGTCATCTTGATTCAACAACGGCCGATCAATGTCGTAGGCACCTTTGTGACAACTCGTATTTTGAACCCACTTTGTGTAACGTATGTGAACGTGTTATGATTATATGAACGTTGATTTATTGAATGTTATGACAAGTGATTATATAAACGTTATGTGCTATATGTGTTACGTGCATGTATGATAAACACACAACCCGAACCCCACAACACGAACCGATCGCACAAGGCCATTGGGCCGTATTGTTTGCACACGGACCAAAAGGGCAGCCCATGATTGGGTTCGGCCCACCCTCCTCACACGCATAACACTTGGTGTGTTTGTAATTCTCTCATAATTGCAAAATATTATCACACACAAAACCCTAGTTTCCTCTCTCTCTCCTTCACGAACTCGTGGCAGCCGGATCCTTTATCCCGAAGACCTTCTCGTTCGTTGGTTGGATCACCTATTTCCAATCGGTTAGTGTTGCTTGATTGATGATATTATGTTATGTTGTTATCGTTCTGTTATGTGATCGATTAGGGTTTTATGCTAGTAAGTATGTTGCTACGATTGTAATCATGATTGAATCTATGTGCTTGAAATATAACCGGATTAATGGTATAGGTTGCTTGATGTTGTTTATGATCCATCGGCTATTACGGATTGTAGTTGGATGATCGTTTATGATGTTGTTCTTGATAATTGGATCACATGTATGCTTGATAATGCTCATACGATTGGATTGCATGATCTAGAGTAGAACCGAATGCATAGGAATCGGTTGAAATATGGTATAAGTTGGTTGTATGTTAATGTTTGGATTTGATGTTCATGCTATGTCTAAGTCTAGGGTTCATAAGAATTAAGGTTTGGAAATCCATGTTTGATCGATATAGTGTTAACAGTTTTGGTGGAATGGTGTTAATTGATAATTGTTAAAATTGGAAGATATGGAATAGATGAAACTGATTGCATAATTCATGGAAATTTGTTAATCGGTCGCACAAGACCTCTTGATCGTACAAGAGGTCCATTCGCACAAGCTGATCCGATCACACAAGTCATCCGGCCGCACAAGATGTCTTGATCGCACAAGGTTATCGGATTAGTTTAACTGTTGGGCCGGTGGACATGTTGGGTTGGGCTGGTCAGATCGCACAACCCACATAAATCGCACAAGTTGAGCCGTTATGCTGTTTGGGCCGAACAAGCCCAAAGTCAGTCGCACAACCCAAGTTGGACCGCACAAGTCATGTTAGTGAATTTGGGCCGGTTTCTATTGGGCCAGCTCTGATCGCACAAGAGTGTCCCTGTTTATTTATTTGGGCCGAGACCTTTAAGTTGGACTTCTTATATGCTGGGCCGGGTATAGTTGGGCTTAGGCACCTAGATCGCACAAGATGGTTGGGCTCGCACAAGCTCAATGGCCCAACCATCCGACTCGCACAAGTTGAGAATGTTATGTTATGATTGCTACGTGGTTTGCCATGATCAATACATGTTAGTAACGTGTTAACTTGTATGAAACATACGTGCATTATTTAAGTCAAGACCTGACTTGTATGGTAACCCTGTTACGACGTGGTTGGCCAACCTTAGTTCAAGAACTCTTTCTGTGTATCTGCCGAGCAACCCAAGGTGAGTTCACACAGCCAAGGCATGGGGTTCCCTGGGTGGGAATGGGATTGGATGATTATTTCGTGCGCACATAGTTAATGGAACCTAATGATATGGTCCTCAGGGTGAGGATGGTAAATGATAAGATACGGCTAGACTAGTATACTTACTTGAACTGATCTTCGCACACACGCCAAGGGTTGGCTCCGATATTATGACTGATCTTCGCACACATGCCTTAGGGAGGCTGCAAACTATACATACTAAACTTCGCACACATGCCAGGGTGGCCAGCGATACAAATATACATAGTCTAGAATACTTGAGAACTTTCCTTAGTCTTCGCATACATGCCTAGAGGGCTGCGATGGAAACCAATACTATACATGAACAATGAACAAACATAATACGACACATACAATTACTATTACCGAACTTACTTTCTGTGAACTCGCTCAACTAGTTGTTGACTCTCTGCTGCATGCCTTGCAGGACCTTAGGTACATTATGGAGCTTGCACAGGGAGGAGCAGGTCGTTGTGGGATACGGATCGTGAACGATATTTGAACTTATAACTTATTTTGGGTTTTCATTATTATGCTTCCGCTACTTAAACAATGTTTGGTTATGAACATCAGTCATGTCACGATGAATTACATTTTCTACTTTTACACTTAAATGCTATGTTTGATATGATTGATGGCTTGATCCTGGTCATGTCACGCCTCCAAGCGGTGGTACTCCGCGTGTGGGATTTTGGGGGTGTGACAGATTGGTATCAGAGCCATTGGTTATAGAGAACTTGGTTTTAATATGGGAAAACGTTTTTATTAAAACCAGACTATAACCAGAACAGTGCTCTCAACGATCCACAACGACGCTTCGCTCCACGTGCAAGACTCGACATCCTAGGTAATAAGGTTTATGTTTATTGCCTGTTTGCTAGAACTATAGAGAACATTGCTCGCATTACGCTTAGATACACACGACTTTGTTACATGAGAATACCTACGTGCTTACGCTTTTCTGTCATCGCCCTACTCGCGAACCATTCTCACTTACGCTACTTTTACTATGAAGATCATGTCTGGACGAATTAACATGACACAAGCCCAGCTAGAGGCTCTCGTTCAAGCTCAAGTTGCTGCGGCACTTGCAGCTGCTCAAGCAGGTAGTATACCCTGCAGTTTAGCACACACTAGGATCCTCAGATCCTACACCCCTAAACTAGCCCTTGTATTTAACTTCGTCCTATTCGTACACAATAGGTCAGCACGCGCAGCAACCTGTCTGCACTTTCAAGAACTTCATGGACTGTCGTCCAAGTACTTTCAGCGGCACAGAGGGGGCAGTTGGACTCCTCCACTGGTTTGAAAAGCTCGAGTCTGTGTTCGAGATGTGTGAATGCCCTGAGGCTCGCAGGGTGAAATACGCCACTGGCACGCTAGAAGGAATAGCACTAACTTGGTGGAACGCCCAAGTTCAGATCTTAGGGTTCGCAGCTGCTAACGCCACACCCTGGAACGACTTCAAGGAACTCATTAAGAGGGAATACTGCACGCATGATGACATCCACAAGTTGGAGAACGAGCTTTATCACTTGAAAATGACGGGGTCAGAGATTGAAGCCTATACAAAGCGGTCAAACGAACTGGCCATTCTATGTCCAACTATGGTGGACCCTCCAGTGAAGCGCATTGAGTTGTATCTTAAGGGACTTGCGCCAGAGAACCAGAGCCATGTTACATCGGCAAACCTCGACAACATCCAAGACATCCAGCGTCTTGCCCATCGACTCACAGATCAGGCAGTAGAACAGAACAAGCTGCCCAAACGCGTCAGTGCAACCACTACTCCAGCTGCTACTTCTGCTACACCCAACGACAACAAACGGAAATGGGATGGGGATTCCAGCAGGGGATCAGCTTCCGTTCAGTCTCAAGCACAGCAGCGCAGGACGAATGACTACCAGAATTCGAGTCAGCAATCATCTGGCAGTCAAGAGCAGGGTGGATACTGGGGAGTTCACCCACTATGTAACAAGTGTAACAGGCACCACAGTGGAAGGTGTCGCAAAGAACGTTGTCAGAGATGTCTCAAGCTAGGGCACGAAGCCAAAGATTGCAGGAGCTCACGACCTGCGAACCAGAATCAGCAACTTCCGCCACCAGTTCCTCAAAACCCACAGCAGCAGCAGCCACAGCGTGGAAATCGGGGATGTTTCCAGTGTGGGGCAGAAGGTCATTACAAACGCGATTGTCCTCAGTTGAACCAGAACCAAAACCGCAACAACAACAATCAGGGCAATGGGAACAACAACAACGGGGGAAACAACAACAATGGCAACGAAGCTAGGGGACGCGCTTTTGTGCTAGGTCGAGGTGACGCAGTGAACGATCCCAACGTAGTTATGGGTAAGTTTCTCCTCGACGATATTTATGTTACTGTCTTATTTGATTCGGGTGCGGATACAAGTTATCGTTATAGGGATAAATTGTTAAAACGTACATCAACACCCCTAAACACCAAACACGTCGTAGAACTAGCAAATGGTAAGAGTTTAGAAGCCACGCAAATAGTCAGGGGTTGTAGTATTGTCTTAGCCGGTCAAACTTTCTCCATCGACCTTATTCCCATAGTCTTGGGAAGTTTCGATATCGTTATAGGGATGGATTGGTTATCCCAACATCAGGCAGAGATCTTGTGCAGCGAGAAGATCATTCGTATTCCCCGTTCTGGTCAAGAACCTCTCGAAGTTCAGGGTGACAAGAGTGGTGCAGTGGTAGGCATCATCTCTTTCCTGAAGGCTCAGAAGTGTCTGCGGAAGGGTCACACCGCACTCTTGGCACTCGTTTCAGATGCAACAGTGAAGGAAAAGAAATTGGAAGATATTCCAGTTGTACGCGACTACCCTCAGGTGTTTCCTGAAGACTTACCTGGCTTACCGCCTCACCGTCAGGTCGAATTTCAAATCGAGCTCGCTCTAGGAGCAGCACCCATAGCTCGCGCACCATATCGTCTAGCTCCATCAGAATTAGAGGAACTGTCAAAGCAGCTACAAGAGCTCTTGGAAAAGGGCTTCATTCGTCCAAGCTCTTCGCCTTGGGGAGCTCCAGTACTTTTCGTTAAGAAAAAGGATGGCACCTTCAGGATGTGCTTAGACTACCGCGAACTCAACAAGGTGACGGTCAAGAACCGTTATCCTCTTCCGCGTATAGATGATTTATTCGACCAGTTGCAAGGGTCGTGTTACTACTCCAAGATAGACCTACGGTCAGGGTATCATCAGCTGAGAGTCCGGGATGAGGACGTCTCCAAAACCGCATTCAGAACTCGCTACGGTCACTATGAGTTTCTTGTCATGCCGTTCGGGTTAACGAACGCGCCTGCCGTATTTATGGACCTTATGAACAGGGTGTGCAAACCCTATCTTGACAAGTTCGTCATTGTCTTCATCGACGACATCCTAATCTACTCCAAGAGTCAGGAGGAACACGAGCAGCACCTACGCCTTATTTTGGAACTCCTACGGAAGGAACAGCTGTACGCTAAGTTCTCGAAATGCGACTTCTGGCTTCGTGAAGTCCACTTCTTAGGCCACGTAGTGAACAAGGATGGGATCCATGTCGATCCATCCAAGGTAGACTCAATCAGGAATTGGCCTGCACCACGTACGCCAACGGAAATACGCCAATTCTTGGGTTTGGCGGGGTATTACAGACGGTTTATCAAGGATTTCTCAGAGATTGCTCAGCCACTTACGCTACTGACACAGAAGGGTGTCACCTACCGTTGGGGAGATTCCCAGGAAACTGCTTTTCAGCACTTAAAGGATAGACTTTGCAGTGCACCTATCCTCTCTTTGCCAGAGGGCACAGATGACTTCGTGGTTTATTGTGATGCATCCATTCGGGGACTTGGATGTGTGTTAATGCAGCGTGATAAGGTTATTGCTTACGCCTCGCGCCAACTTAAGATTCACGAACAGAACTACACGACGCACGATTTAGAGCTGGGAGCTGTTGTTTTCATGCTTAAGATATGGCGACACTACCTGTACGGTACCAGGTGCACGATTTACACCGATCACAGGAGTCTCGAGCATATTCTTAAGCAGAAGGATTTGAACATGCGTCAACGACGATGGGTTGAACTACTGAACGATTACGAATGCGCCATCAAATACCATCCAGGCAAAGCCAATGTGGTGGCTGACGCACTCAGTTGGAAAGATACTTTACCTCGGCGCGTGCGAGCGCTACAGCTTACGATTCAGTCTAGCCTTCCTGCACAAATACGAGATGCTCAGGTAGAAGCATTGAAACCAGAAAACGTCAGGGCTGAAACCCTACGCGGCTCAAGGCAACGGTTAGAACAGAAGGCAGACGGTGTCTACTATGTAACGGGGCGTATTTGGGTCCCACTTTATGGCGGTCTACGCGAACTTGTAATGGATGAAGCTCACAAGTCTCGCTACTCGATACATCCAGGGTCGGATAAGATGTACCACGACATCAGAACTACTTATTGGTGGCCTAGCATGAAGGCCCACATTGCCACTTATGTCGGCAAATGCTTGACCAGTGCGAGAGTCAAGGTCGAATACCAGAAACCAGCGGGTCTACTTCAGCAACCCACGATACCGCAATGGAAATGGGAAGAAATTTCCATGGATTTTGTTACAGGCTTACCTAGATCCCAGCGTGGGAATGATACCATATGGGTGATCGTGGATCGACTCACCAAGTCTGCACACTTCCTATCTATAAAGGAAACGGATAAGTTCTCCACTCTCGCAGACATCTACCTTAAAGAAGTTGTTTCGAGGCACGGGGTGCCCACTTCCATCATTTCGGATCGGGATGCACGATTCACATCAGAACTATGGCAAGCGATGCACAAATCTTTTGGCTCACGGTTAGACATGAGCACAGCATATCATCCTCAGACGGATGGGCAGTCTGAGCGAACGATTCAAACTCTTGAAGACATGCTTCGGGCATGCGTTATTGATTTCGGCAACGGCTGGGAAAAGCACCTCCCTTTGGTGGAGTTCTCATATAATAACAGTTATCACACCAGCATACAAGCCGCTCCATTCGAGGCATTGTACGGACGTAAATGCCGGTCACCTCTCTGTTGGGCAGAGGTGGGGGATAGTCAGATCACGTGTCCAGAGATTGTAGTGGACGCCACAGAAAAGATAGCACAGATACGACAACGCATGGCGGCAGCACGCGACCGTCAGAAGGCCTACGCGGACAAGCGTAGAAAGCCATTGGAATTTCAGGTCGGGGACCGGGTTTTACTTAAAGTCTCACCCTGGAAGGGTGTAGTTCGTTTTGGCAAACGGGGCAAACTAAATCCGCGGTACGTCGGACCATTCGAAATCATTAAGAAAATTGGCAAAGTAGCCTACAAGCTAAACCTACCAGCTGAACTCGGTGCAGTTCACAACGTCTTTCACGTGTCGAATCTGAAGAAGTGCCTGTCAGATGAGACCCTTATCATTCCTTTCAAAGAACTCACTATCGACGAGCGGTTGCAGTTCGTCGAGGAACCAGTCGAAATCACGGACCGGGATGTGAAGGTCCTCAAAAACAAGAGAATCCCTCTTGTTCGAGTTCGTTGGAACTCCAAACGTGGCCCAGAGTACACCTGGGAACGCGAAGACAGGATGACAGAAAAGTACCCCCAGTTATTCGGAACCAATGCAACCACCACTGAGGCTGAAGCTACTACTGCGGAATTTCGGGACGAAATTCCAGATCAACGGGGGGAGGATGTGACACCCCAGGAAAAACCAGTGGACGATTGAACTTACCTAGCTTCCTCAGTGAGTGCATACCAAATTTTGGGACGAAATTTCTTTTTAGTTGGGGATAATGTGACAACTCGTATTTTGAACCCACTTTGTGTAACGTATGTGAACGTGTTATGATTATATGAACGTTTATTTATTGAATGTTATGACAAGTGACTATATAAACGTTATGTGCTATATGTGTTACGTGCATGTATGATAAACACACAACCCGAACCCCACAACACGAACCGATCGCACAAGGCCATTGGGCCGTATTGTTTGCACACGGACCAAAAGGGCAGCCCATGATTGGGTTCGGCCCACCCTCCTCACACGCATAACACTTGGTGTGTTTGTAATTCTCTCATAATTGCAAAACATTATCACACACAAAACCCTAGTTTCCTCTCTCTCTCCCTCACGAACTCGTGGCAGCCGGATCCTTTATCCCGAAGACCTTCTCGTTCGTTGGGTTTTATGCTAGTAAGTATGTTGCTACGATTGTAATCATGATTGAATCTATGTGCTTGAAATATAACCGGATTAATGGTCTAGGTTGCTTGATGTTGTTTATGATCCATCGGCTATTACGGATTGTAGTTGGATGATCGTTTATGATGTTGTTCTTGATAATTGGATCACATGTATGCTTGATAATGCTCATACGATTGGATTACATGATCTAGAGTAGAACCGAATGCATAGGAATCGGTTGAAATATGGTATAAGTTGGTTGTATGTTAATGTTTGGATTTGATGTTCATGCTATGTCTAAGTCTAGGGTTCATAAGAATTAAGGTTTGGAAATCCATGTTTGATCGATATAGTGTTAACAGTTTTGGTGGAATGGTGTTAATTGATAATTGTTAAAATTGGAAGATATGGAATAGATGAAACTGATTGCATAATTCATGGAAATTTGTTAATCGGTCGCACAAGACCTCTTGATCGTACAAGAGGTCCATTCGCACAAGCTGATCCGATCACACAAGTCATCCGGCCGCACAAGATGTCTTGATCGCACAAGGTTATCGGATTAGTTTAACTGTTGGGCCGGTGGACATGTTGGGTTGGGCTGGTCAGATCGCACAACCCACATAAATCGCACAAGTTGAGCCGTTATGTTGTTTGGGCCGAACAAGCCCAAAGTCAGTCGCACAACCCAAGTTGGACCGCACAAGTCATGTTAGTGAATTTGGGCCGGTTTCTATTGGGCCAGCTCTGATCGCACAAGAGTGTCCCTGTTTATTTATTTGGGCCGAGACCTTTAAGTTGGACTTCTTATATTCTGGGCCGGGTATAGTTGGGCTTAGGCACCTAGATCGCACAAGATGGTTGGGCTCGCACAAGCTCAATGGCCCAACCATCCGACTCGCACAAGTTGAGAATGTTATGTTATGATTGCTACGTGGTTTGCCATGATCAATACATGTTAGTAACGTGTTAACTTGTATGAAACATACGTGCATTATTTAAGTCAAGACCTGACTTGTATGGTAACCCTGTTAGGACGTGGTTGACCAACCTTAGTTCAAGAACTCTTTCTGTGTATCTGCCGAGCAACCCAAGGTGAGTTCACACAGCCAAGGCATGAGGTTCCCAGGGTGGGAATGAGATTGGATGATTATTTCGTGCGCACATAGTTAATGGAACCTAATGATATGGTCCTCAGGGTGAGGATGGTAAATGATAAGATACGGCTAGACTAGTATACTTACTTGAACTGATCTTCGCACACACGCCAAGGGTTAGCTGCGATATTATGACTGATCTTCGCACACATGCCTTAGGGAGGCTGCAAACTATACATACTAAACTTCGCACACATGCCAGGGTGGCCAGCGATACAAATATACATAGTCTAGAATACTTGAGAACTTTCCTTAGTCTTCGCATACATGCCTAGAGGGCTGCGATGGAAACCAATACTATACATGAACAATGAACGAACATAATACGACACATACAATTACTATTACCGAACTTACTTTCTGTGAACTCGCTCAACTAGTTGTTGACTCTCTGCTGCATGCCTTGCAGGACCTTAGGTACATTATGGAGCTTGCACAGGGAGGAGCAGGTCGTTGTGGGATACGGATCGTGAACGATATTTGAACTTATAACTTATTTTGGGTTTTCATTATTATGCTTCCGCTACTTAAACAATGTTTGGTTATGAACATCAGTCATGTCACGATGAATTACATTTTCTACTTTTACACTTAAATGCTATGTTTGATATGATTGATGGCTTGATCCTGGTCATGTCACGCCTCCAAGTGGTGGTACTCCGCGTGTGGGATTTTGGGGGTGTGACAACCTTCATTTCCATACTATAGACTACGATTACAAGTACCCTGATGTCGCCATGACTGTCGCCTCTAATGTCGTTGCTTGAAACGGGGCCCAATGATATTTCACCAACCAAGTCCATCTTTTCACATTCTGTGCCACGTCCTATAGCGCTAATCACTGTGCTGGTAGTCACACATTCCACATTATAATCAGTTGTCATCGCTTATGTCCCGATTGGTTTGTAAGAGTTGACTCCCATGAGTCGCTGTCTAGGGTTAAGAATTCGATTGCAGTCAATTTGCTGGTGTTCGTTGCCAGTAATCAGGGTCGTCGAAATACTGGGGTCGGTAAAGTACTACGTTTACTCTCTTGTCCATCGTCCTTGCAAGTTGACTGAGTAATACACGGTATGTTTCCACGGTGTTGCAGAAGTGGTCGCACTTCGGGGTCTAAGACGTTAGTACAGTGAGTTCCAACAAACAAAGAGGAGCGTGAGAGGTATAGACCAATCATTGATGTTGCAACATCCAACTCAGGGACGTTCGTACAAGCACCTAACATTCTACACAGTTCACTAGGCATTCAGATGAGTGTTCAGGTGATTCTCGATAGGATTCAGAGAGGAGTGAAAAGATCACATTCAAGTGGGAGACAATCACTGCTATGACTCCTATAGACTGTTGTGTTTCACATCAACCAAATAACGGAACGGAACCCCTTTTTCGCTTGTTAAGCCTCACTGGGACTCACATGCACCCCACATTATTATTATGTGTGCACCCGCAATAATATTGCGATTTGCATGCTCATCTCTTTTCCTCCTAACTCATGTCAAATGGTTCTCCAAATTCGAGTGCCAAACAGAGGTTATCAAAACGATAAGATCACATAAATCCCAAGACTATGACATACTACCAATGCATCATAATGTAAGCAAGCAATTCATGTAATCATACTATGGTGACAAATGTGTGTCCGTATGCTATGTCATAAACAAATGTGTACTAGCCATGTAATGTATGCAACAAGTGAGAAGGACGAACCTTGCAATCTGGAGCCGAGTGTCATGGTCGTATTCACGTGTTCAGAATTGTTCGGTTATAGTCTGGTTTTACAAAAACGTTTTAAAACCAAGTTCACTATAACCAGTGGCTCTGACACCAAACTGTCACACCCCCAAAATACCACCTAGGGAACGTCCCTGTTAGGCGTGTGACGTACCAACAACAAGCCACTAGTTACATTGAACCCATACAAGTTTCAAAATAAAATCCTCAATTATTAATGAAAAATACCATTAACGAGTTTAAATGAAAACCAACATGTTCAGCGGAAGCAAATAGTAAACCAAAGTTAAACTGTTTTAAAACCAAATCCATAATCAATCACCAGAGTCCCTCCAGTTGACCCATGACCACTCCAGCTACTCCAGACAGCAAGTTCCAAATCCAAAACACCTAAGGACCTACAAGCATGCAGACAAGTGTGTCAGACGACGCTGGTGAGTTCAAAGTTTGGTTAATGCGTTTAGTTACCAGGTATGTGTATAAAACAGTTCAACATTTTGGTGCATACATCTGTCGTCTTCGTCTTATATCGAGTCTTGTATAGAGTTGTTTAGATTAGGCTACGAAATGGTGATTTCCCACGAAATGGACATGACATTTTCGTCGGGAATCAGAAAGTTGCACTTTCGTGGGGAATCAGAAAGTTGCACTTTCGTGGGGAATCAGAAACACTATAAATAGGCTTGTGATATTGTCATTTCGTGGGGAATTAGAAAATCATACCGAGGTGCTGCCGGTTTGATTCTTGAAGGTACAAGTTGTAATATAAATCAGAGAAGTGATTTAAGTGAATTGCTAGCTGTTTCTTCATCAGTTACTTGTTTTCCGCACCTGTAACTGATTAAAACTCCTCTGAACGACTCGTTCGGGTCTACAAACGATCCTACAAGTGGTATCAGAGCTTAGGAAGAGGAGTTCTGTCGAATTCAGCTGAAATTTTCTGGTTTCTACCCCTACTTTTTAATATCTACATCTTTTTATGGTTAAAATCAGCTAAAATTCACATATGTTGTGCGTAAACATGTTTTAATCAATCCTTAAAAATTTCAGCTTTAAATTCAATCTTAAACTTGCATTTTTTGTGATTCCGCTTGAAATTGCTCGAAAGTATGATGATGTCAGCAACACTTTGGGTCTGATTTCGCTTGAAATCACGTTTTTTGCCTGATTCCGCTCGAAATTTCGTTTAATTCCGCCTGAAATTGAGATCCCGCTTGAAAATAAGGTTTGATTTCGCTCGTACTGGGATTCCGCTTGAATCATTCATGTGATTCCGCTCCAAATATTTGATTTCGCTCGAATTGAGGTCCCGGTCGAAAGTATTATTTTGATTTCGCTCCAACAAGTTACGTCTTGATTCCGCTTGAAAAAAAATTGTTGATTCCGCCTGAAAACAACATCTCGCTTGAGTTTACATCGTGTTTTCGCTTAAACTGTCATCTTTTGTGACCCAAGACAGATAATCGGTCCTATCAACAATCAATTGGTATCTTAGTTGTCGGACATTGAGTGTTGAAATTGTTGATTCATTAACTGAATTGTCAGATACATTTTATCGGCCCAATCAATTACATTTGAATTTGTCGATCACGTGAATTGGATAACAGCCTATGTGACTTCATCTATTAGCGGCCCAATCAGACTCACTTAAATGGACGGCCCAATCACAATATTTGATTAAGTCATCAGTAGTATTTGGTCCAATCAGTTTTAATGCTGAAGTTTTCGGTCATTACTAGTTGGGATCAAATTGTGTTGATTGATTAAAGTTTTGCCCCAATGAGATAATAAGTTGATATTAAAGTTGTCAGCCATCAATATGTCAGCCCACGTGATTAGTATAATAGCGGCTCAATGATAATGAACGGCCCATGTCTTGCATGAATATTAAAGGTCCAATCAGAAGTTAAAAATTTGTCAGATCCATTTATTTGCGGCCCAATGATCTAGCATAATTAAGCAGCCCGTTGTTTGTTATCAATTTGTCGGTCCAATTGTGCATGTGATCAAATTGTCAGTTTAGTGGATTTAATGGCCCAATCACAGGTTGATCGTATTAAGTGTCTTGGTCCTATTGAAGTGTGCACGTGATAAGTCTTTTACATCGGCCCAAGGTTCACCATCATTGACGGCCCAATCATAGTTACTTAACATTTGAAAGTTGACAGTCACATTCATTGTTACAAGATTCTTGGTCTAAATCATTCTAGGCCCATTCATTCAGAGATCTCACTTCAACAACATTGAAACGAGTCCACCAATCTTCGACACGAGTCCTAGATCGATTCAATCGTCACACACATTTCACATATTTAGTCCATTTAAACTGGTCATTTTGTTTGATTGTTTGAAGGTAATTTTTACAAGGTGATACAAGTGTTTTACAAGGTGAACCAGTTAGTTTGAAAGCTTGTTTGAAAAATTCTTCGATACCGAAACATGGATTCTGAATTCTATAATGCGTTTGCTACTCCGACTACTCCAGCTGCTGTGGTTCAAAAGATGAACATGGAATATGAAACCGGAACATTGCAAAAACCCCCAAAACTTATGAATATTCAAGAATGCCATAGCTGGAAAGAAAGATTTGAAAACTGGGTTCAGGCGAACCATCTGAAAGCTTGGGAAAGCATTGAAACTGAATATGTTAGACCACAAAACGCTATGAGAGTTGATAAAATCATTTCAGAATTCACAGACCAAGAGAGAGAAAGCTATAAAGGAGAGTAAATGATGATAAGTCTGTTGCAACAAGCTGTCAAAGAAGATATATTCGTTTTGCTTCAGCATAATGGAACTGCGTTTTCAATTTGGGAAGCACTTAAGAAAAAGTTTGAAGGAAGTACCGAGATGCTACAGAGCAAAGCTTCTTTGCTCAAAAAAGAATTTGAATTGTTCACGAGTATGCCAGGGGAGACTACGAAGAGTATCATAGAAAGATATTGCCATCTTGTGCATACCATGTCTTTGTTGAAAATCACTAAAACTCCAGCAGAGTGGGTCGAGAAGTTAGCTGATGCTTTATCTCAAAAAGAATGGGGTACATATCTCATGATTCTACAGAATACAGGAGTGTTTAGTAGATTATCAATTGCACAATTCATTCAGAAGCTTGAAGGTCAAGATCTAGAACAGCAAAAAATTGCAAGAATGAATAGTTCAAATGCTCAACAAGAGATCAAGCTATATTACAAAGGAAATGTTGAGAAGACTGAAGCAAGTACAAAGATCCAAACTGCGTTTAGTGCTGGAATTCATCTGGATCTGGAAGTCAAAGTTCAGTTAACACTAGTGGGTTTTCAAATGTTAATCCTCCAAGTGTTCAAAGTGCGAATGTTGGTAATGGGCATATGATTCAGTGCAATGTGGCATTGCATCTTCAAAATGGACAAAATTTTTCTAAAGAAGTTGTGAAGAGTCATATGGGATTACTGGTTACTGCTTTGGAATCCTATGAAGGGTTGATTGCAGGAAAGATTGTTAATCCGATGCTAACAAAGGAAGATTATGACCAAATAGATGCCGGAGAGTTGGAGCTCATGGACATCAAATGGTGTCTAGCTAGTGTCCTGAGAAGAGCTGAGAAGTTTAAAATGATAATAGGACGAAATGACTTTTTAGATGCTCATCTTTCATCTTTATGTTTTGATAAATCTAAAGTTACTTGTTTTAAATGCAGGGAAAAGGTCATTTCAAAAGAGAGTGCAAGAATCAGCAGCCGAGAGGAGCACAGGATCCTTTTGGAAAAGATGATCACTATAAAAAATCTATATCAACAAATCACTTATCAACCGCATCAACACAAGGAATCTCAAACTGCACATGGAAAAATGATTGAGGATGCAAACAAGAAAGCTTACTATGTCATCATTGATCAAGATGATGAGAAATTGGCTGATGGTTTTAGCTGGGACAAGTATATTCCAGCTGATCCTAATGTTAAAGCTTTCATTGCTCAGATTGTTCAAAAACCAGAGTTAATGAAGGAGTGGATGGCTGTGATGTCAGATAATGAAGAGAGTCAAGATGGAAAATCTATTTCTTCAGAAAGCAGTGATGATGATGAAGAGCTTGAACAGATAAATCTTGGAAAAACTCATTTATCTTCTGACAGATTTGAATTTTATTTTGCAGAAAAATTGAAGAAACTCAAAGAGAGAATAGCTGCAAAAGAACTGAAAGAGGTCAAAGTTGTTGAGAAGATAGTGGAAGTTGAGAAGATAGTGGAAGTTGAAAAAGTAGTTGAAGTTGAGAAGATTGTGGAGGTAGAAAAGATTGTTGAAGTCACAAAACCATGTCTCACATGTTTGGAATCTTGCAAACAGTGTGAAGTAAAAGACGCGAGATTTAGTGAATCAGAAAAGATGAAAGAAAAATTGTTGTTTGATGTGAAGAATTTGAAAGAATCATACGATGTTTTGAACAGAACAGTGAATAGTTTGCAAACGACAAACACTGAAAGAGAAAAAGCGTTGAAAATGTTGAATGCAACGATGATGTCGAAGCAGAAAGAGATAAATTTCTACATTGAAGAATGTGCGAAATAGAAGCAAGAGTTGGATGGTGAAAAAGTTGAAAATGAAAGAATCAGACGTTTGCTGAGAAGTTATACAAGTTTTGATTACTTAATTGATATAATTTACCCTACTGTTGCAGGTTTCGAGGCGTTTAAAGATGAAGATAAAGACAAGAAGTCAAAGAAGAAAACGGATACTGGTAAGAAACAGCGTGTCTGTTATAACAAGTGTCCGCCTCCGATATGGGAAGGGTACTCGCCTAGGAAACCAAACGAGGAATAAGTAAAAAAGGCAGTCAATATAAAGTTAGAGTCCGAGTTAACCGATGTATTACCCGACAACGTTGACATCATATTCACAGCATCCGACACAGATCATGAGTCAGAATTAATAAAAAGAATGGTCGATCAGGTGTTGGATAAGGATGAGGAGTCAGAGTCGAAGTCCGAGTCCGAAAGTTCGTGTTTGTCAGTTGGGAATTCAAGTTCGTCTGTCAGGAGTTCGAAAACGTCGGGAAAACGAGTTTATAGTAAAGAATTTTTGTTGTCAAAGTCTAATTTGAATGACGAAACATTTGAAGTCACATATACTTTGAATGATTCTGACAAATTATATTTTGATAAAGAGTTTCCAATATGAAGTGTTCGATTTGAAATGATCAAAAAGGTTTTCAAAATGACAGAAATTAATATTTCAGAAATAAAAGATTTAAATCTTACTGAAAAACCTAAAAAATACACTTCAAGAATTCAACAACGGTTAAACAAGAAAATGGGTTACAATTATGGTTCGGAATTTCGAAAGAAACCAAACCATAATAGTAAGTTCAAAAAGAAAGGTCTTGGTTTTATTCCACCTGAAAACTATACAAATGAAAAATTTTCTAAAACAAATACAAAATTTGTTTCAGGTCCGTCTGCTGAAGAGGAGAAGAAGAGCTCATTCTGGAGACAATCAAATCAAGAATTTCTTGCTAAGAAAAAGAAGAATGAAGTTCAGAGAAAAGAAACCAGAACCTGTTTTAGATGCAATGAAGTTGGTCACATTGCATGGAACTGTCCTAAAGCAACCAACACAAAACTGGGAGTTTCTGGAAAATTGAAAGAAGTTGTTGTTGATAAAACCGAACCACCAACTGAGAAGTTTAAAGTGTTTAAAAACTCTACATATGAAGTTGGTGAATGTTCGAAAGGATTTTACAGGCGAAGTGTGAAACTTGACAACCAAAAATGGGTTGTTAAGAAATCTGAAGTAAAATCTGGCAATGAATCTGATTCCACAAAATCAGAGGAGTCACATGTTGTTAAAAAGAGTGAAAACTCAGTTCCTTCAATGAACGATGAGAACTTTCCACCATTGAGGACTGAGAATTTTAAACAAAAGATTGGGAAGGTTGAAATCTCAAATCAGTTTTATTCTGAGAAGGATAATTTTGATGTTGAGAAAGCATTTAATGGGAATGTAAATAAAATTTTCGGGAAGATGGTTGATAGGAAGGTTAAAGGGGTAAAAGATTTTTACGCTACAAAGAAAGCAACTTATACCCCAACTGAATCTGAATTGAAATCACCCGAGGCTGGTCAGGCTTGGGTGGACATTTTCTTTGCTTGAAAAACCTGACTTGCCGGAGATCCCAAGTTTTTAATCGTGGATCAGGAATCGGCATCTTTCTTAAAATTTGTTTGAGTAAAAGAATCTTAAAAGTGTTAAATTTTACAGGTTGTGAATTGCCGGAGCTTCCAAGTTGGTAAGTGAGAAGCAGGAATCGGCATCTTGATTGGTAAAATGGTTTGTGTAGATGTTTATTCCTACATGTGGATAAATGTTTTGGAAATACTTACAAGTGATAAGAAGTTGATTCTGATAAAGTGATTAACTCAAGGTCATTAGTTTGGACTTGATGTAATCCTGATACGAATGATTGAATGGACAAGATGATGAACCAATCTCTACAAGTGGTTTTCTATCAAACCTACAAGTGGTAAAAACAAACTTATTTTCCAGAAAAATCATTTTGATTAAAACAAACTTAAGTGTTTTGAAATCATAATGAGAAAATAGTTTATTGAAAGGGGGAGTTCTGATTGTCTACGCCAAGTGGATGGCGAATTGAGGCGATTTGATATCGGTTATCAATTTTCTGTACAGTTTGTTTTCAATTATCTTTAATGTGTTTGTATTTTAGGGGGAGTAGAAAATTTCAGAAAATCCAAAAACATTGGAAAATTTGAAAAAGCCAAAAACATGATAAAATTCAAAAATGAGTTTTGTTGTATAAAAGAGGAAATGATAGTACATCAGTGGACTGTCACAACATGCTAAAGAATTGGAAAGTTAAAATGTGATAAACAATCTCACTGCGGATATGCCAGTAGGTTTTTGCACATTTAGTAGATTGTGACGAGTTATAAACCTAAAATTCAAACTTGCTTAATTCGTGGGTAACAACTTCTTGGATATATGCGTAACCCCCGAAATCTTGTTTGAAAGGTCCCTCTTTCTGAGATACTAGGTCTTTATGCTTAGTGATATCTGGGGTATTATCCCGGGACTTCTGCCGAATGGAAATTCTGACCTAGTCCCTGCATAATACTTTCTACAAATGCTTGAAAAATAGCGCCACCCTCAGCAACTTGATGAAACAATAAAATTGATAATCATTGCTGTTGTAAAAAAAGATCCTCTAAAGGGGACACACCAAAAGTCGAGCCGTCATCTCTCTGCTGAACGGAAGTTCTGACCTGAGCTCTCACGGTTTCGCATCTAACCTCTTACA
This sequence comes from Helianthus annuus, assembly GCF_002127325.2. Lineage (NCBI taxonomy): Eukaryota > Viridiplantae > Streptophyta > Magnoliopsida > Asterales > Asteraceae > Helianthus > Helianthus annuus. Next base: position 109,844,417 of record NC_035436.2, read on the forward strand.
GATATGATCTAGGTATACTCACCTGTAAGACTGAATATCGGGATCTGGATACGGGAGTATATTCAAGTAGTGGGACACGCGAATAAGTTTAAGTGCTTAAAACATTTATTTCGTATCTCGGACCAGTTGAAATTTATGTGAAAATTTAAAGTGGACCGGTATACTGACAATCTAGGTGAATTGTTTAGAACTTAAAATGAAATAAAGCTTAACGGTGTTGGTGACTTGTCTCAAAAACTAATATGATTCTCTTACACGAACTCACAAAAATATTGTCTGTAAATATTTCTTTACTGCATTACATTTCCTTTATTACAAAATCCAAAAAGATTTTTAGTGTTTTAGCATAAACTTTTTGAAAACTCAAAAAGATTTTCGACAACTGGTGTTGGAGAGCTGATTTTTAAAATTCTAAGTGCTAGACATGATGACAAATTTTGTGAAGGGAAATTTTATTCTAAAACAAATATGTTTTTAATCTAATCTTCAAGTGGTTCATCAATATTGTCATTGATAAAGTTTCTATTTGGTTTGAGGGAGAGTTTGTTTTAGTGCATACATTTTTTATTCTAAATTGTAAAACTTATGTTTTAGGTAGAGAATTTGCAGGTGATCCAGATTGTGTTGCTTGAATCTGTAAATTGCCAGACTACGATCCTGAAGCTGATGATGCTGATGAACTTAAGGAATGTCAGCACATTGTTAAGGGGAGTTTGTTGATGTTGATTGGAAAGAAAAGCCCAAAGACTGATAAAGACTGAAGATGAAAAGACTCGACACTGAAGACTCGTCAACATCTGAGGGGGAGTCTGTTGGTGCATACATTTGTCGTCTTCGTCTTGTATCGAGTCTTGTATAGAGTTGTTTAGATTAGGCCACGAAATGGTGATTTCCCACGAAATGTTGATTTCCCACGAAATGGACATGACATTTTCGTGGGGAATCAGAAAGTTGCACTTTTGTGGGGAATCAGAAAGTTGCACTTTCGTGGGGAATCAGAAACACTATAAATAGGCTTGTGATATTGTCATTTCGTGGGGAATCAGAAAATCATATCGAGGTGCTGCCGGTTTGATTCTTGAAGGTACAAGTTGTAATATCAATCAGAGAAGTGATTTAAGTGAATTGCTAGCTGTTTCTTCATCAGTTACTTGTTTTCCGCACCTGTAACTGATTAAAACTCCTCTGAACGACTCGTTCGGGTCTACAAACGATCCTACACAACAGTTCAATAGTTCAATAGTTCAATAATTTGATTTGAGGTTGTTATTAACTCGATTACCGCAGATGGCTACAAGATGTATTTTCCCAACCCCAATGTCTCTATCAAAACATTGGTCATTCTTTAAGGAAATTAGTTTACGCCCGTCCTCCCTGGTATGGTGTGAGGGCGCCAAACCTAATAGCGCTATCAACTAATAACCTCATTGCCTCCCCGGCAACTATCGGTAGATGTAAGGGGTCTTATATGATAGAAATGAGTAATAACAAACATCCCATTAACCTGACATTCCTCCCCGGAACGTTACCCGATATCCCTCCCCGGGATGCATGCTTGGAAAAGAGAAGTAAACTCACCTTTGATTTGCTAGGTAAGACTAGTTACGTGTTCAAGTTGCTCAAATCAATCCTAACACGGTTATCAGTATCAATCAGACTCATGCACGAATTTTCACTTATTCTATCAGGTTGATAACACATATTGATCATCTCGTAGCACGTATGACATCTTAGTTCACGCAAGTTCACAACACGAGTTCAGTCACATGCAGTTTATGTATGTGGTCCAAACCAAAATGACCCATTATAAGTGTACGGCTCTTAACTAAAGGGCGAGTGCATTGGTGCGACTGATTGTGGTCCGCGACCAACCCGGTGCAGCCCACAGCCCCTTGTTGGGTTCCTGTTTACGTGACCCAATTATCTACGGCCCAACAGGAGTGTTTGTGCCATTTGCTTATTAATACACAAACCATACGTAGCCCAAACACAAAGCCTAATCCAGTTTCAACATGATCTACCCCAATTCTCCATTTAGTGACCCACAGTTTCTTAATAGAATTACACAATCAATTTCAGTAATTAGCTTAAAGTCGCCCCCATTACATCAACAATACCATTCCTAATCACGCATTAACGTATGTAACAACACATATTACTAACATGTTACCTTTTAAAATTTACAACAACAATACTAACCATATTAAACACTGTTCGTTATGACCCTAACCTTATCTAATCAAGATCCATAATCAACATACCTCCAGTTAACATCCGGATTAATGATCTCAATTAATAAAACATCAAAGAATCATTTAATAGCCATGTTGATAGATCCTAACATCACACCAATCATCATGCAAACAAATAACATATTAATCTTCAAGTACAACATAATCAGTAATCACAATCATGAATCGGTATAACTAGGCATGCGTGTGACAACTCGAACTTTCGACTTTCACTTTCGTATTTATTGCACGTTGACTTTGACCGTTGACCTTGACTGTTTAGTAGTTGACTTGTTTGACTTGTAATCATATATGTTATGTTTTAATGAAACGTGTTATGATTGTGCATATATGTGATTTATTATAAACACTCGACGAAACAGAGTTGTGATTCACCAAGGACAACTCGACGAAACAGAAGCCTGTTTCGTCAACCCATTCTCGACGAAACACAATGTGTTTCGCCGGCCCAGATTCGTTGTGGCCCAATTACGGCCCGATACATTAAAACGCGTATAAGTCATACGGAACATCCACTTTCACCACACTTTAGCAAAACTGAAACCCTAGAACCCTTTTTGCATTCGTCAGCGGCCGTGTCTACCCCCCCCCCCCCCAAGCTCTCGTGAACGATTAAACCTTCGTACCATCTACCTCGGTTAGTCGCATGCTTGCTAAATCGATTTCTTGATCCTTTGGTTTCTTTATACGTGATGTGCATATGCTGTTGATCTCTAAACCTGATGTGAATATGTTGATTCTGATTTCGTTATGCATAAGTGGTTGGTTACTTAGATTTATGTGAAACATATGTATGATTAGGGTTCCATGAGTTTCACGTAGTACTATCCGTTTGCACATTTGATGAAACTGATTTGAATGTAACCACATGATGATTTCCTGAACTCACGAATCAGAACTAGTAATAACTGTATGAACACCTAATGATATGGTGGATTACATGTCGGTTCCGTAACTGTTATGTGTATGGTACGGTTTAATAGTATAATGTTCAACAATTGATCGTATGTTTCTGCTTGATGATTGATGATAAAGAGTAACGGCTGCTCTAGAATGACTAGGGTTTTGTGTTAATTCTCTAACTGATTGGCGTAGTTGACGTAACTGACGTGTTGGCGAAACAGGATCCTCGGCGAAACAGGAAGTGTTTCGCCAAGGGCAGTCGACGAGACAGAACCTTGTTTCGTCAAAGGGTAGTTGACGAAACACACTGTGTTTCGCCAATAAGTGTGTTTCGCCAACTTGTATACTTTACACAGTAACCTGAGTTAACTCTGTTAGAAGTTAACTGGATTAATTAACTGCTGTTGACTGATGTGCATGAATTACATGATAATGGTTACCTGTCTAGTACTTCTGTGATTACCTATACGTGCACAACTTGGATATAAACTGATATTAAGTACGTGCGTACTCTAGGACGTGATTGATTAATTGCAAGCACATACTTAGCATACCGAGCAAACCCAAGGTGAGTTCACACAGCCAAGGCATGGGGTTCCCGGGTGGGAATGGGATTTGATGAATTATTATGTATACTCAGATCGTAGAACCCTACGATAAGATACGACTAGACTAGTAACACTTATTGAACTGATCTTCGCACACCTGCCAAGGGTTGGCCGCGATATTATGACTGACTTCGCACACCTGCCATAGGAAGGCCGCGAACTAAATATACTAATCTTCGCACACCTGCCTGGGAGGCCGCGATACAAATAAACCTAGTCTAGAAAACTTGGGAAAAACATCCCCTAATATCTTCGCATACCTGCCTGGGAGGCCGCGATGGAAACTAATACAATACATGACATAACGAACGAACATACTACTACTCACACTATACTATTACTGAACTATTAACTGTGAACTCGCTCAACTAGTTGTTGACTCTCTGCTGCATGCCTTGCAGGACCTTAGGTACTTATGGAGCTTGCACTAGGAAGGAGCAGGTCGTTGTGGAACATGGATCGTGGATGCCATGTTAAAACGTTTAAACAATCAAACTTAACATTACTTTGGGTTTACAGTACATACTTTGAATTTTCATTATTACGCTTCCGCTATTGATACTATGTTTGGTTTAGAACATCAGTTGTATTGAATTGGGATTTACGAACTATCTTATTTATATTATGCTATGTTCAATATGATTGATGGCTTGATCCTGGTCATGTCACGCCTCCAAGCGGTGGTACTCCGCGTGTGGATTTTGGGGGTGTGACAGATTGGTATCAGAGCCATTGGTTATAGAGAACTTGGTTTTAATATGGGAAAACGTTTTTATTAAAACCAGACTATAACCAGAACAGTGCTCTCAACGATCCACAACGACGCTTCGCTCCACGTGCAAGACTCAACATCCTAGGTAATAAGGTTTATGTTTATTGCCTATTTGCTAGAATTACATAGAACTTTGCTCGTAGTACGCTAGATTACATTGCTTACAATACGTCGTTACATGAGAATACCTATGTGCTTACACACTTCTGTCATCGCACTACTCGCGAACCTTTCTCACTTACTCTACTTTTACTATGAAGATCATGTCTGGACGTGTGAACATGACTCAAGCCCAGTTGACGGCACTTATCAATGAACGAGTAGCTGCGGCACTTGCAGCTGCACCAGCAGGTAGTATACCCTGCGGATGGGACACACACTAGGATCTTTGAATCCTACATTCCTAAATCAACTCTTGTATTTAATGTTGTCCTATTCTATGCACAATAGGTCAAAACGCTCCGCAACCTGTCCGCACATTCAAGAACTTCATGGACTGTCGTCCAAGCACTTTCAGTGGCACCGAGGGGGCAGTGGGACTCCTCCATTGGTTTGAAAAGCTCGAGTCGGTGTTTGAGATGTGTGAATGCCCTGAGGCTCGCAGGGTCAAGTACGCCACTGGCACGTTGGAAGGGATCGCGTTAACCTGGTGGAACGCGCAAGTACAGATCCTAGGGTTGGCAACTGCTAACGCCACACCTTGGGAAGATTTCAAGGAACTGATCAAACGAGAATACTGCACGCGAGACGACATCCACAAGTTGGAGGATGAGTTATACCACTTGAAGATGACGGGGTCAGAGATTGAGGCTTACACGAAACGGTCAAACGAACTGGCCATCTTGTGTCCAACGATGGTGGACCCTCCAGTTAAGCGCATTGAGTTGTATCTCAAGGGGCTTGCGCCAGAGATTCAGAGCCACGTGACGTCGGCTAACCTCAACAACATCCAAGACATTCAGCGTCTTGCTCATCGACTCACCGATCAGGCAGTGGAACAGAACAAGCTGCCAAAACGCATCAGTGCCACCACTACTGCTGTTACTACTTCTGCTACTCCCAGTGACAACAAGAGAAAATGGGAGGGGGATTCCAGCAAGGGATCAGTTTCTGTTCAGTCTCAAGCACAGCAGCGCAAGACAAATGACTACCAGAGTCCGAATCAGCAATCATCAGGCAGTCAAGGGCAGGGTGGATATCGGGGAATTCACCCATGGTGTAGTAGGTGCAACAAACACCACAGTGGAAGATGTTGTAGGGAACGTTGTCAAAGATGCCTCAAGATGGGTCATGAGGCTAAGGATTGTAGAAGCTCACGACCAGTAAATCAGAACCAGCAACTCCCACCGCCAGCTCCACAGAACCAGCAGCAGCAGCCACAGCGTGGAAACCGGGGATGTTTCCAGTGTGGGGCTGAAGGCCACTTCAAACGTGATTGCCCTCAATTGAACCAGAACCAGCATCGCAACAACAACAATAACCAGGGCAACGGCAACAACAACAACGGGGGAAACAACAACAACAATGGCAACGAAGCTCGAGGTCGTGCTTTTGTGCTGGGTCGGGGCGACGCAATGAATGATCCCAATGTGGTTATGGGTAAGTTTCTTGTCGACGATATTTATGTTACTGTCTTATTTGATTCGGGTGCTGATACAAGTTATATGTCCTTGAAAATGAGCAAATTGTTAAAACGTACACCAACACCCCTAAACACCAAACATGTCGTAGAGTTAGCAAATGGTAAAAGTGTAGAAGCCGTACATGTAATCAAGGGTTGTAGCATCGTTTTAGCTGGTCAGACCTTCTCGATTGATCTTATACCCATAGTTTTGGGTAGTTTCGACGTCGTCATCGGTATGGATTGGTTATCCCAACATCACGCAGAGATTTTATGCAAGGAAAAGATCATCCGTATTCCTCGCTCTAGTCAAGAACCTCTCGAAGTTCAAGGCGACAAGAGTGGTGCTGTGGTTGGCATCATCTCTTTCTTAAAGGCGCAGAAATGTTTACGAAAGGGGCACACTGCAATTCTGGCACTTGTCACTGATGCATCAGCAAAGGAAAAGAAGCTGGAGGATATTCCAGTTGTACGTGACTTTCCTCAGGTGTTTCCTGAAGATTTACCCGGTTTACCGCCTCACCGCCAAGTCGAATTCCAGATCGAGTTAGCTCCTGTAGCAGCACCAATAGCCCACGCACCGTATCGTTTAGCTCCAACCGAACTGGAAGAACTGTCGAAGCAGTTACAAGAGCTCTTGGAAAAGGGCTTTATTCGTCCAAGCTCATCGCCTTGGGGAGCTCCAGTACTTTTCGTGAAAAAGAAGGATGGCACTTTCAGGATGTGCATCGACTACCGTGAACTGAACAAGGTAACGGTGAAGAACCGTTACCCTCTTCCGCGTATAGACGACTTGTTCGACCAGTTGCAGGGGTCAAGTTACTACTCCAAAATAGACTTGAGGTCAGGGTATCATCAGCTGAGAGTCCGGGATGAGGACGTCTCCAAAACCGCATTCAGAACTCGCTACGGCCACTACGAGTTTCTTGTCATGCCATTTGGGTTAACGAATGCGCCTGCTGTATTTATGGATCTGATGAACAGGGTGTGCAAGCCGTACTTAGACAAGTTTGTGATTGTCTTCATCGACGACATTCTGATTTACTCCAAGAGTCAAGAGGAGCACGAACAGCACCTACGATTGATTTTGGAACTTCTTCGTAAGGAGCAATTGTACGCCAAGTTTTCCAAATGCGACTTCTGGCTTCGTGAAGTCCACTTCTTAGGCCATGTGGTGAATAGGGATGGGATTCATGTCGATCCATCCAAGGTAGATTCGATCAGGAACTGGCCTGCACCGCGTACACCAACGGAAATACGCCAATTCTTGGGTTTGGCGGGGTATTACAGACGATTCATCAAAGACTTTTCAAAGATCGCACAGCCTGTGACAACCCTCACTAAACCAGGTATCTGTACGACTTAAATAACTATTAATTGTTGCTTAATTACTGTGCTTAACTAAGATTACTGATAAACTGCTACTTGACTATTGATACTTGTACATATCTGCATCATACTTTGATTTCCGTCACTACATTATTTACAAGTTGAACCTTAGTGACAAACATGATGCACTAAAAGCATAGTAGCATTTGAACGGATAACCTATGGAACATGCTGATATAGCCAGCATCAGGCAAACACTGCCTCTAAAGGCCTGTATGAGCCAGAAATATTTTACTACACCCATAGTGTGTGTAGGGATACAAGGGTTGTATAACTGCGTCTCTAGGAATAAGATGTAATGATTGGATGTGCCTAAAACGTACTCTGAGCACGAAACACAGCACTTTTATCAACACATTAGCTTCTAGCTAACTAATAAAGTGCCAAAACATGAGGAAATATTCCTGACACTTTGCAGAATAAATTGTGTCGCTAAAAATATTACTTACGACGCTTAAAAGATTACTTAAGCACTTTAACGGATTACTATCCAACCGAATAACCGGACTATACCCGGAACATGAAAATGTTGCCAAAAATATTATTAGCCTTTTTCTGAGCCAGTTAGGGTCCCTGATTACCCTAACACCCGTGATATAACGCAACACTTAACTAACGGGGTTAATCCCTAAAGTTAACTTATTAGAGGTAACTGAACTCTAACTAATCAATTGAAAACCAACCGGATACCCCCCCCCCTCAATGAAATCGGCCAAACCAAGGGAACCAAGAAGTACAACTTTTGATTTTTATAATGGTGTATGTTTAATATCTAGGGGACACGAAACCCGTTGGACGAAGAACTTATATTTCTCTATAAATACACCGCCTCACATTAGAGACTTCACATACCTCACAACTCAACACCCACACTCTCTCGCTTGCCCCTCCCACTCTCGGCCGAACTCTCATCCACCCACACATCCATTGTCGAGCTTTGATCAACCCATTCCAAGTATCTACAAGGCTTACGGGTCACGTATTAGGAAGCTTGAAGCAAGCGGAAGTGGAAGGACCTCGTTTCTTAGCTTTTATCCACCACATTTTCGACTAGATTCTTCCCTAGCCCCGAGCTAGAGGTATAATATTTAAAACTCACTCTCGAACGTATTTAAAGTGGTTAATATGATTTTTAACGGTTAAAAGTCGGAATCATGCGTTTTGAATCTTTAAAGTCTACTAAAACTTGATTTTTGTTGGTTAAAAGCTCATAACATGTGTAAAAGTTGTAGTAATTGAATATGTTGATTGTTGAGGCCCGATCTACGTTGTGGTGGCTCTTATCATCGTTTAACCCGACTTTGTTAAGATCATAGATCTTGACATAAGCTTGTTTCTATCGGTACGAGGGTTAAAAGGTGAAACTCCACCACACGAGAAACATGAACTTGTGTAAAAGTATTATTACTAGTAAAATGGTGTTTAAAACTAGCGGATCTACGTATGTACAAGTGGTATTTTCGTAGAACCAAGTGTCGAGAAAATCATGTTTTATAAAAGTCGAGTGACATACTAACAAAGGTGATTTTACAAACCACAAGTGTATAAACACTTGTGAAATAAGAAGTATTCGACAAAATATCAATCTTTGAGAAAGATGACGGGAAGTTGTAAAGGATGATTTGTTCTAAAAACGGGATTTTTACAAGACTAAACTATTTTATACATAGATCCACTAAATATAACGAGATCTACACAACAGTTTTCAGAAAAACTACAAGTTCATGTAATAATGCGATTTACATACTAGTCAGCAAGTTTGGTGTGTTGAAACTAGTTTGATGTGTTGAAAATTAGTTTGATGTGTTGGAAATTGATTGGTTGATTTAAAGAAGTGTTGAAGTGATTTTGTAAAAGAAAATGATACGCTTGAAAGCGTGGCCACCTCCAGTTACAGGGGAAACTCTGGCGAAATTTTTTCTAAAATCTAACACTTAGAATTATTTACAAGTGTTAGACTACTTTTGACATATTTTCAAAAATAATTCGCCATGACTTTATTTACAAATATTCGGAGGTGGGATTTTCACAAAAACTAAAAGTGATAAATATATATTCGGTAAATATATTTTTCACCACACTGTTTATGATTATTTTGTGAAAATATATAAATATTATTTTTAGAGTAAAAATAATGTTTACAAACGTTGACGAACCCAAAGTAATACAAACGCTTACACGACGAACGTATAAGTTACACCGGTAATTACTATTACCGCTTAATCGTTAAAACGTAACCTACGCTTTATGTGGAAATACTCATAAACGCGTATTTTGTCAACGTATTATTTTGGAAAATATTATGTGAAGAGAAAATATGATATTTTTGAGAAAAATATTTATATTTTGGAATGAGAAGTAAAAATATATTAAGTGGGACTTAATGAGATGATACAAATACACATGTATTAAATCCCCCATCCTTGGGAAGGAAATTAAATTACCAAGTACATACAAGGAACGGTTGTCTAACTGTATCCCCGAAAATGTAAACTATAAAGCTAAGGCACGGCCATCCGTCTAATAGAATTAGCACATGTAGGTCGTTGCACAGCTATCGGATATTTGGAGTACTTGGTATAGCGACGCACTGACTGTGAGTTCATGTCCCCCTTTTCTCTTAACTCTTTTCAGTTTTATAAACTGCGGGGGTGAAATACATGTTACTATGATTATGATATACTTGATACATGGTATGGTTAGCGTAAGGAGGGTTATTACTTAGATCATGTGAGTGGGTAGGCGGGAACTGGAGGCCATTAATCCTCATGGTAGGACCGAGGGACGTAAGGGGTAGATCTATCTGGGTGTAGCGAGCCCAACTCCAGGTCCAGCATAACGGACCTTGGGGTGACTTTGTGCCCGACGCGAAATCCGCTAGGTTTGAGTCTTCCTACTTGCACTTCACACATATCAATGGACTTGCAAACCATTGGTGATCTCTTTTTCCTTATTTGCTACATACCAGGATTTTTGATAAATACAAAGGTTTATTTACTCACTTTCGCATGAACTCGCTCAACATTATTGTTGATTTTTCAACTTACATGTATTTCAGGGAATTAAAGATCTGGCACGGTATGGCATGTTTTCCGCTGCATAAGTCACCAGGGTCATCCAGGGTTCGGGGAATGTGACTCTTTCCTGGACAAGTCACAGTCCTTGGATCATGTTATGTTATGTTTAGAATTGTAATGTTTGTGGGACAAGATTATGGTTGATAGGGTGTTAACCCGTTAAGACAATGTTTCGATATTTTTATTTTAATGGATGATCTTGCATATTTTTAATTCATATAGCTTGTTATGATTAAGCTATGGTATTAAGAAGTCACACCAAATTAACCACGCTTCCGCAAAGCCAGGGTGTGACACAGCCGCTTACACTACTGACACAGAAGGGTGTCACCTACCGTTGGGGAGGTCCCCAGGAAACCGCTTTTCAGTACCTAAAGGATAGGCTTTGCAGCGCACCTATTCTCTCATTGCCAGAGGGCACGGACGACTTTGTGGTTTATTGTGACGCGTCGATAGAGGGTCTTGGGTGTGTATTGATGCAACGGGATAAAGTTATAGCCTACGCCTCTCGTCAACTCAAGGTTCATGAACGGAACTACACGACGCACGATTTAGAGCTGGGAGCTGTTGTTTTCGCGCTTAAGATATGGCGACACTACCTGTACGGTACCAAGTGCAAAATTTACACCGATCACAGGAGTCTCGAGCATATTCTTAAGCAGAAGGATTTGAACATGCGACAACGAAGATGGGTCGAACTTCTGAACGATTACGAATGCGCCATCAAGTACCATCCAGGCAAGGCCAATGTTGTGGCTGATGCCCTAAGTCGGAAAGACACTTTACCTAGGCGTGTACGAGCTTTGCAGCTCACTATTCAGTCTGATCTTCCTGCACAGATACGAACTGCTCAGATAGAAGCATTGAAACCCGAAAACGTCAAAGCTGAAGCCTTACGCGGCTCAAGGCAACGAATGGAACAAAAGGAAGACGGCGCCTACTATGTAACTGGGCGTATTTGGGTCCCACTTTATGGCGGTTTACGAGAGCTTGTGATGGATGAAGCACACAAGTCTCGCTACTCAGTACATCCAGGGTCGGATAATATGTACCACGATCTCAGAACTACATACTGGTGGCCTGGCATGAAAGGCCACATCGCGACATACGTCGGCAAGTGTTTGACATGTGCAAAAGTCAAAGTGGAATATCAGAAACCAGCGGGCCTACTTCAGCAACCCAAGATACCGCAATGGAAATGGGAAGAAATTTCCATGGATTTTGTTACTGGCCTACCCAGATCCCAGCGTGGGAATGATACCATATGGGTGATCGTGGATCGACTCACCAAGTCTGCACACTTCCTGGCCATAAAGGAAACGGATAAGTTCTCCACTCTCGCATACGTTTGTCTTAAAGAAGTTGTTTCGAGGCACGGGGTGCCCACCTCCATCATTTCGGATCGGGATGCACGATTCACGTCAGAGCTATAGCAAGCTATGCACAAATCTTTCGGCTCACGGTTAGACATGAGCACAGCGTATCACCCTCAGACGGATGGGCAGTCTGAGCGAACGATTCAAACCTTAGAAGACATGCTTCGGGCATGTGTTATAGACTTCGGCAACGGCTGGGAAAAGCACCTCCCTTTGGTGGAATTCTCATACAATAACAGTTATCACACTAGCATACAAGCCGCTCCATTCGAGGCATTGTACGGGCGTAAATGCTGGTCACCTCTCTGTTGGGCAGAGGTGGGGGATAGTCGGATTACGGGTCCAGAGATTGTAGTGGACGCCACGGAAAAGATTGCGCAGATACGGCAACGCATGGCGGCAGCACGCGACCGTCAGAAAGCCTACGTGGATAAGCGTAGGAAGCCATTGGAATTTCAGGTCGGAGACCGGGTGTTACTTAAAGTCTCACCCTGGAAGGGTGTGGTACGTTTTGGCAAACGGGGCAAACTAAATCCGCGGTACGTCGGACCGTTCGAGATCATTGAGAAAATAGGCAAAGTGGCCTACAAGCTAAACCTACCAGCTGAACTCGGGGCAGTTCACAATGTCTTTCACGTGTCAAATGTGAAAAAGTGCCTGTCAGATGAGACCCTCATAGTTCCTTTTAAGGAACTCACTATCGACGAGCGGTTGCAGTTCGTCGAGGAGCCAGTTGAAATCATGGACCGGGATGTTAAGGTCCTCAAAAACAAGAGAATCCCTCTTGTTCGAGTTCGTTGGAACTCCCGTCGTGGCCCAGAGTACACCTGGGAACGCGAAGACCAGATGACAGAAAAGTATCCCCAGTTATTCGAAACCAATACAACCACTGCTGAGGCTGAAGCTACTACCACGGAATTTCGGGACGAAATTCCAGATCAACGGGGGGAGGATGTGACCCCAGGAAAACCAGTGAACGATGCAACCTATCTAGCTTCCTCAGTGGGTACGTACTAAATTTCGGGACGAAATTTCTTTTAAGTTGGGGATAATGTGATAACTCGAACTTTCGACTTTCACTTTCGTATTTATTGCACGTTGACTTTGACCGTTGACCTTGACTGTTTAGTAGTTGACTTGTTTGACTTGTAATCATATATGTTATGTTTTAATGAAACGTGTTATTATTGTGCATATATGTGATTTATTATAAACACTCGACGAAACAGAGTTGTGATTCACCAAGGACAACTCGACGAAACAGAAGCCTGTTTCGTCAACCCATTCTCGACGAAACACAATGTGTTTCGCCGGCCCAGATTCGTTGAGGCCCAATTACGGCCCGATACATTAAAACGCGTATAAGTCATACGGAACATCCACTTTCACCACACTTTAGCAAAACTGATACCCTAGAACCCTTTTTGCATTCGTCAGCGGCCGTGTCTACCCCCCCCCCCAAAGCTCTCGTGAACGATTAAACCTTCGTACCATCTACCTTGGTTAGTCGCATGCTTGCTAAATCGATTTCTTGATCCTTTGGTTTCTTTATACGTGATGTGCATATGCTGTTGATCTCTAAACCTGATGTGAATATGTTGATTCTGATTTCGTTATGCATAAGTGGTTGGTTACTTAGATTTATGTGGAACATATGTATGATTAGGGTTCCATGAGTTTCACGTAGTACTATCCGTTTGCACATTTGATGAAACTGATTTGAATGTAACCACATGATGATTTCCTGAACTCACGAATCAGAACTAGTAATAACTGTATGAACACCTAATGATATGGTGGATTACATGTCGGTTCCGTAACTGTTATGTGTAGGGTACGGTTTAATAGTATAATGTTCAACAATTGATCGTATGTTTCTGCTTGATGATTGATGATAAAGAGTAACAGCTGCTCTAGAATGACTAGGGTTTTCTGTGTTAATTCTCTAACTGATTGGCGTAGTTGACGTAACTGACGTGTTGGCGAAACAGGATCCTCGGCGAAACAGGAAGTGTTTCGCCAAGGGCAGTCGACGAGACAGAACCTTGTTTCGTCAAAGGGTAGTTGACGAAACACACTGTGTTTCGCCAATAAGTGTGTTTCGCCAACTTGTATACTTTACACAGTAACCTGAGTTAACTCTGTTAGAAGTTAACTGGATTAATTAACTGCTGTTGACTGATATGCATGAATTACATGATAATGGTTACCTGTCTAGTACTTCTGTGATTACCTATACGTGCACAACTTGGATATAAACTGATATTGAATACGTGCGTACTCTAGGACGTGATTGATTAATTGCAAGCACATACTTAGCATACCGAGCAAACCCAAGGTGAGTTCACACAGCCAAGGCATGGGGTTCCTGAAACGACCATAATTTTTCCTTTAAATTTAATAAATGATAACATACTTTTCTAACAAAATTTGGGCATGACCCGTTGGTAAACGGACGATACCCTGTTTTTCATAAACAAACTTCATTCAACTATACACAAACATTCAAAGACATGACATACACAACAAAAGATGACCCATCCTTAGTTTCGAAAACCATTAAGTATGTACGCGCCTACGACAACTTTTCAAAAGACAACCATAACCAAACTAGTTTAAGTACAAAACATAAACATAAGTAACTAGGTAATTTGACATCGACTTTATACAAAATGCGGAGCGCTTGACGGGCTTGAGGTGTGTTCGATTCCGGGCAAGCTTGATAACTAGACATGGGATTTACCTACATGATCACAACATCAAAACATATTAGAACGAGAGTTCCTTCTTTACTCAAGAAATTACCTTACGGACTTGAAATAAACGAGACATTACAAAACTTATGCTAAACTACTTTCTTTCATACTTCCTCGGTAGTGAGTTCCAACGGAACTCCATACCAATCTTTCTAGTCTTACAATTTCATTATTCGACCCATTCAAGAGAAAGGGTCCATTCATATAACATAACCATGCTTGATACCATTTAGTACAAATATGGATAAACACATATCTAAAGTAAAACCCAAATTGTACAAGTAGCGTACCTCGATCGTGATCACCTTGATGCTTCACTTGATTTGATCCTTCTTCCTTGACGCCTACACATAACCATTCATTCTTTAATCTATGTTTCATACTCGATTACATACATCAATTGATAGATATTATACACAATTTGGCTCATACTTCTTAAACACATTCAATTCACCTAAAGTTTATAACATACAAGACTAACATCTTTATTGTGGCATTTTATCAAACACTTGGTGTGCACAACATGAATAAAGCATAGGGTACAAGTCTTCCATGCATGATTCTACTAATTCATTCTTATATCATTAAATCAACCAAATTTCCCCCAATAATCATCCCAAATCAGTTTCTAATCATTGTTAATCTACCATTAACAACTCTTACACTTACTATTGCAATATTTAGCATATGATTTCATTCTATGTTCTTCATCCCCACCCTAGTTTAAGTGGGTTTTTGCTAAAAATCACCCAACTATCTAAATTCAAGCATAATTCTTGTTCTATTGTATTTCCCTAACCCTTATATACACAAATTTCTGCATATTATTATCTTTGGGTCAAAACCCTCATTCTCTAACTCATCAATTTCAGAATTTCGACTTACCTCTTTGTAAAACAAGCTTAGATTACTTGAGAATCGAGTTCATGCAGGTTATTTGACCTTGATTTCCCTTTCAATCTTGCAAATTTGTAGAACTTAGGGTTTTCCCCTTGGTTCCCCCTTTTGGTCGATCCCCACAACACACCAGGAGTGTGTTTTTGTTTTCCATTTTTCTTTTAATTGTTTTAATTTAAAACTTTCATTCTTTTTAACAAGTTTAGCCCCTTAACTTTCTTAGTTTTTGTTTATTTATCATTAACTTCCTTTTAACAAGTTACTAACATACTAGGTTAAATATGACATGACTAGGCTTTCAAGTAATATAAATAAGTGACATATTTGGGGTGTTACAAGTCTACCCCCCTTACAAAAGGTTTCGTCCCCGAAACCTTAATACATACCAAATAATGTCGGGTAGAGCTTCCTCATTTCATCCTCTAACTCCCATGTGAGATCCGATCCCTTCCGATGTTGCCATTGCACCAAGACTTGCTTTATAGTTTTGTTCCGCAAGCGCGTTACCTTAGAATCCTTGATAGCTACCGGCTTCTCGATATAATTCAATCTTTCGTCCAACTCAATGTCTTCAAGGGGCACATATGCCGTCTCATCCGCTAAACACTTTCTCAATTGTGACACATGGAACGTGTCATGTATTCCATCCAAAATTGGCGGTAACTCCAACCGATATGCTACCTCCCCAACCCGGGCTAAAATCTTGAAGGGTCCTATGTAACGGGGACCTAACTTTCCCCGCTTACGGAAACGGATTATACCTTTCCATGGGGAAACCTTTAATAACACATAATCTCCCACTTGAAATTCGATGGGTCGCCTCCTTTGATCTGCATAGGCCTTTTGTCGATCTTGAGCCGCTTTCAAACGGGCTCGCACAAGATCGATCTTCTCGTTAGTTTTAGCCACCACCTCGTTGGGTGCAATTTCTCTTTGTCCCACCTCTCCCCAACAAATTGGAGTCCTACACTTTCTTCCATACAACAATTCATACGGTGCCATTCGAATGCCGCTGTGATAGCTGTTGTTGTATGAAAATTCCACCAACGGCAAGTGGTCATCCCAGCTTCCCCCGAAGTCTATTACGCATGCTCGCAGCATGTCGATAAGTGTTTGAATGGTCCGCTCGGACTGACCATCCGTTTGGGGGTGGTAGGCGGTGCTGAAATGTAATTTTGTACCCATACTTTCATGAAAACCTTGCCAATATCGAGATGTGAATCGGGTATCTCGATCCGACACAATAGATACAGGAACTCCGTGTCGTGATATTATCTCGTTAACATAGATCTCCGCCATCTTTTCGGAGGAGAAAGCTTCCCGAATGGGTAAGAAGTGCGCGCTCTTGGTGAGGCGGTCTACAATCACCCATATAGCATCGTGACCTTTCCTTGTCTTAGGAAGCTTGGTTACTAGGTCCATCGTCAACTCTTCCCATTTCCATACCGAAATCTCTAACGGTTGCAACTTCCCATATGGTTTCTGATGTTCTGCCTTTACCTGCAGACATGTCAAACATTTGGCAACATACTTGACAATGTCACGCTTCATGCCGGGCCACCAATAACTTTTCTTCAAGTCCAAATACATTTTTGTAGCTCCAGGATGTACCGAGAATCGGGATTTGTGAGCTTCCTCAAGTAAAGCCCCCTTTGCTTCGCTAAACCGGGGTATCCAAATACGACCATACATGGTTCTAATCCCATCGGATCTTTCTTCGAATTTATCCACAAATCCCTTTGTTCTTTCCCTTTTAGAATCCATTCCGCTTAGTGACTTGATTTGGGCTTCTTTAACCATTTCGAGAAATCGGGGTGTAATTACCATCTTCATGGACTTAACTTGAATTGGAGGCGGGTAATCCTTTCGGCTCAGGGCATCGGCCACTACGTTAGCTTTACCCGGATGATAAAGGATCTCACAATCATAGTCTTTAAGAAGTTCTAACCACCTTCGCTGCCTCATATTTAATTCCCTTTGCTCGAAAAAATATTTAAGGCTTTTGTGGTCGGAATATATAACGCTTTTCGTACCGTAAAGATAGTGCCTCCATATCTTCAAAGCAAATACTACTGCAGCTAACTCCAAATCATGGGTTGGGTAGTTACTTTCGTGTGTCTTCAATTGCCTAGAAGCATAGGCAATGACTCTACCCCTTTGCATCAAAACACATCCCAACCCTTGGTGTGACGCATCCGTAAACACCACTAAGTCTTCCGTTCCATCTGGTAAGGTTAGTACCGGGGAACTCGACAGCTTTTCTTTCAAGGTTTGAAACGCCCTTTCTTGATCTGCACCCCACGAAAACTTCTCATCCTTCTTGGTTAACTTGGTCAATGGCAAAGCCAATTTAGAAAAATCTTGGATAAACCTCCTATAATAGCCTGCTAAACCCAAAAAGCTTCTTACCTCACTTGGGTTCTTGGGAGGTATCCACTTCATAACGGCTTCCACCTTTGACGGGTCTACTAAGATACCATCCGCATTAATAACATGACCGAGAAATTGTACCTCTCTAAGCCAAAAAGCACACTTGGAGAATTTCGCGTACAATTTCTCCTTACGAAGCACTTCAAGAACCTCACGCAAATGGCATGCATGATCGGCTTTACTTCGGGAATAAACCAAGATGTCATCGATAAAAACTATAACGAATCTGTCTAACATAGGCCGACAAACTCGATTCATAAGATCCATGAACGCGGCAGGCGCGTTCGTTAATCCAAAGGACATTACTAAGAATTCGTAATGCCCATATCGCGTTCTAAAAGCCGTTTTCGCCACATCCTCATCTCGTACTCGTAACTGATGGTACCCGGACCGCAAGTCTATTTTTGAAAACCAACTTGCCCCTTGTAACTGATCGAAGAGATCATCGATTCGGGGCAATGGGTATCGGTTCTTCACAGTCAGCTTATTCAACTCGCGGTAATCGATGCACATGCGCATCGAACCATCTTTCTTTTTGACAAAAAGTACAGGCGCTCCCCATGGCGAGACACTCGGGCGTATAAATCCCTTGTCGAGCAATTCTTGTATTTGTACCATTAGCTCCCGCATTTCTGTTGGGGCCAGCCTATAAGGGGCCTTGGCTACGGGTTTGGCATCAGGGTACAATTCAATCTTGAAATCCACTTCGCGTTCCGGTGGAAGCCCCGGTAAATCTTCCGGAAAAACATCAAGAAACTCATTCACCACTTCAACCTCTTCTATCATAGGGATATTCTGCTTAGTATCCACCACGTAAGTTAGAAATGCCTTGCTTCCATTTCGTACGTACTTGTATGCTTGGACTATAGAACAAAGCTTCGAATTGATATTCCTTTCCCCTTGTATGCTTACTCGTTTTCCCTCCGACGTTAACACATGAATTACCTTCTTCTCACATTGAATTTCGGCCTGATGCTTAGCTAGCCAATCCATGCCAACTATAACCTTAAATTCCCCCAATATCATGGGAATAAGGTCGATAGCAAACTTTTCGTCTTCAATGATTATTTCACAATCTCTACAAACTTCGTGCAACAAGTAACTCTTACTATCGGCTATTTCTACTTCTAATGGTACTCGCAGTCTTTCGATTCTAAAGGAGGGGTGCGACACTAATTCACTTGATACAAACGATCTACTGGCACCGGTATCAAATAACACATACGTAGGCATCGAGTTCAATGAGAATATACCTGATACAACATTCGGGTGGTCCTTCGCTTCCTCGGTTGTGATCTGAAACATCCTCCCCTTAGCTCTTGGGGCTTCCTCCTTTCTTGCCTCCTTATCAGTTTTCTGTTGAAGCTTGGGACACTCAGCCTTAATATGACCCGGTTGGAAACAGTTGTAACACGTTCTTGAAGGATTAGGGCACCTATAGTATGGGTGTCCCTCTTGACCACAGTTGTAACAACCCCTTTTCCCTTTCAAACATTCCCCCGTGTGTAACTTTCCGCACGTTTTGCATTTTGGAATACTACCCTTCGCCTTATCCTTCTTGCCTTGATCTTGAAATTTTGGTTTCTTTGAAGGGCTCGAGCTAGAAACATTTTCAGATGCTCTCTTTTCGCCCCTTTCCGCCTGTCTTCTCATTTCAATCTCCCTATCTCGGGCCAGTTCAATGAGCTCATTCAAAGTTTCACATTTAGCGGGAATTATGAACTCCCGATATTCAGCCTTCAACATACCATAATAACGGTTTATCTTCATTCTCTCCGTTCCTGCTATCTCGTTACAGAACTTCAGCTTGTCAAGGAAAACGTTGGTAATTTCATCAATGGTTTCATCTTTCTGACGAAGATGTAAGAAATCTTCTTGGATCTTGTCGATGGCAGATTGTGGACAGTGATGCTTCAGAAAAGGTTCCTTGAACTCCTGCCATGTCAAGACTTGAACTTTTTCTTCCCCAAGCTCTTTACTATAAACATCCCACCAATCCTTAGCTCGGAGTTGTAGCAAACCGGTGGCGAACATCACTTGATCCTCCTTTTCACAATGACTCCTTACGAACACCGCTTCCGTACTTGCAATCCACCTTTGGCATACTATGGGATCAATTTCTCCTTTGAATGGTAACGGGTTGCACGCCATAAATTCCTTGTATGTGCACTTGCGAGTTCCTTTCCTCTCTTGCATTGCATTAATCATTCCCTTTAACTCGTCTATCTTACTCGTCATCATCGATTCTACTACTTCTAACACATGACTTTCCACTTCTTGGGCTAAATGAGGAGTACTTGCTTGCATTGCCCTTCCAATCTCTTCCGAGATCATAGTTTTCAGTTGTTCTTGTCGTGTCGTTTCATCCTCATTCGAATCCGTCATCTACACATAAACATCCTTCTTATTCCAAACATTCAATCATCCTTTCAGTCATATAATCATTCTATTAGTACATAACTTCCTTGAAAGTTAACATTCATGCATACTAATATTCCTTCGAGTCTTATTATAGCGTATGCAATTCTTCACATATGATAGAAAACATTAAGCAAAACATCACAATTGAAAAAGGCT
Organism: Helianthus annuus; assembly: GCF_002127325.2. Taxonomy (NCBI): domain Eukaryota; kingdom Viridiplantae; phylum Streptophyta; class Magnoliopsida; order Asterales; family Asteraceae; genus Helianthus; species Helianthus annuus. The sequence goes on from NC_035436.2 coordinate 109,865,075, forward strand.
GAAAACAGGTACCACCGTAAATTACGGTGTCACCGTAATTTACGGTGGCAATATTTTCTTTACGGTGTAAAGCTACTGCCTTACGGCAGTGAAATTTCCTCCCAGTGTCTACCGTAAATTACGGTGTCACCGTAATTTACGGTGACGCCCAGCATGCTTTGATGAGTTTCTTATTTTTGCAGCCATTTATTCATCCCGTTTTAACCCGTACCAATCCGTTTCGTCCCAGACCCTTACACATCATCCCATGATGATCTTTCCTAACGTTCCCTAACTAACTCATTCATAATACGAAATAATCTTTAAAGTACTTACTTGCTTCGCGCCGCGGGTCGAACACACTCTTCACATGAGCTTCGGTTTGAGTTCAAGTGTTTGATGCTTGAATCCCTCAAACCTAGGCTCTGATACCAACTTGTAACGACCATAATTTTTCCTTTAAATTTAATAAATGATAACATACTTTTCTAACAAAATTTGGGCATGACCCGTTGGTAAACGGACGATACCCTGTTTTTCATAAACAAACTTCATTCAACTATACACAAACATTCAAAGACATGACATACACAACAAAAGATGACCCATCCTTAGTTTCGAAAACCATTAAGTATGTACGCGCCTACGACAACTTTTCAAAAGACAACCATAACCAAACTAGTTTAAGTACAAAACATAAACATAAGTAACTAGGTAATTTGACATCGACTTTATACAAAATGCGGAGCGCTTGACGGGCTTGAGGTGTGTTCGATTCCGGGCAAGCTTGATAACTAGACATGGGATTTACCTACATGATCACAACATCAAAACATATTAGAACGAGAGTTCCTTCTTTACTCAAGAAATTACCTTACGGACTTGAAATAAACGAGACATTACAAAACTTATGCTAAACTACTTTCTTTCATACTTCCTCGGTAGTGAGTTCCAACGGAACTCCATACCAATCTTTCTAGTCTTACAATTTCATTATTCGACCCATTCAAGAGAAAGGGTCCATTCATATAACATAACCATGCTTGATACCATTTAGTACAAATATGGATAAACACATATCTAAAGTAAAACCCAAATTGTACAAGTAGCGTACCTCGATCGTGATCACCTTGATGCTTCACTTGATTTGATCCTTCTTCCTTGACGCCTACACATAACCATTCATTCTTTAATCTATGTTTCATACTCGATTACATACATCAATTGATAGATATTATACACAATTTGGCTCATACTTCTTAAACACATTCAATTCACCTAAAGTTTATAACATACAAGACTAACATCTTTATTGTGGCATTTTATCAAACACTTGGTGTGCACAACATGAATAAAGCATAGGGTACAAGTCTTCCATGCATGATTCTACTAATTCATTCTTATATCATTAAATCAACCAAATTTCCCCCAATAATCATCCCAAATCAGTTTCTAATCATTGTTAATCTACCATTAACAACTCTTACACTTACTATTGCAATATTTAGCATATGATTTCATTCTATGTTCTTCATCCCCACCCTAGTTTAAGTGGGTTTTTGCTAAAAATCACCCAACTATCTAAATTCAAGCATAATTCTTGTTCTATTGTATTTCCCTAACCCTTATATACACAAATTTCTGCATATTATTATCTTTGGGTCAAAACCCTCATTCTCTAACTCATCAATTTCAGAATTTCGACTTACCTCTTTGTAAAACAAGCTTAGATTACTTGAGAATCGAGTTCATGCAGGTTATTTGACCTTGATTTCCCTTTCAATCTTGCAAATTTGTAGAACTTAGGGTTTTCCCCTTGGTTCCCCCTTTATGTCGATCCCCACAACACACCAGGAGTGTGTTTTTGTTTTCCATTTTTCTTTTAATTGTTTTAATTTAAAACTTTCATTCTTTTTAACAAGTTTAGCCCCTTAACTTTCTTAGTTTTTGTTTATTTATCATTAACTTCCTTTTAACAAGTTACTAACATACTAGGTTAAATATGACATGACTAGGCTTTCAAGTAATATAAATAAGTGACATATTTGGGGTGTTACAGTTCCCGGGTGGGAATGGGATTTGATGAATTATTATGTATACTCAGATCGTAGAACCCTACGATAAGATACGACTAGACTAGTAACACTTATTGAACTGATCTTCGCACACCTGCCAAGGGTTGGCCGCGATATTATGACTGACTTCGCACACCTGCCATAGGAAGGCCGCGAACTAAATTTACTAATCTTCGCACACCTGCCTGGGAGGCCGCGATACAAATAAACCTAGTCTAGAAAACTTGGGAAAAACATCCCCTAATATCTTCGCATACCTGCCTGGGAGGCCGCGATGGAAACTAATACAATACATGACATAACGAACGAACATACTACTACTCACACTATACTATTACTGAACTATTAACTGTGAACTCGCTCAACTAGTTGTTGACTCACTGCTGCATGCCTTGCACGACCTTAGGTACTTATGGAGCTTGCACTAGGAAGGAGCAGGTCGTTGTGGAACATGGATCGTGGATGCCATGTTAAAACGTTTAAACAATCAAACTTAACATTACTTTGGGTTTACAGTACATACTTTGAATTTTCATTATTACGCTTCCGCTATTGATACTATGTTTGGTTTAGAACATCAATTGTATTGAATTGGGATTTACGAACTATCTTATTTATATTATGCTATGTTCAATATGATTGATGGCTTGATCCTGGTCATGTCACGCCTCCAAGCGGTGGTACTCCGCGTGTGGATTTTGGGGGTGTGACAATGCGTGACAAAAGGGATTTGATTCAAAACATAAAAAGGTTACACTAACTGAAAGAGTCAAGGTATTGATGAACCCGAAGTAAAGCTTCACGAGGGGGGGGGGGGGCGTCTACAGTCGCAAGTCAGATGAGAAGGAGTAGGGTTTGTTAGGGGCGTCTAGATATAGTGCTAATAACCTATTCAAATGGGCCGTTCCCATTCCTTCTTTGGGCTCGGTTTACAAGTTCATCGGGTTATTAAAAGTTTTGAGTGTATTAAATGCAAAAGCATGTTGTCGGCCAATATTAGATAGTGCATTTAGTGGTCCAATAAACATAAGCAACAATTATTCAAGTTCAATTAAGTCAATTTGAAATCAAATATTTTTTTTTGTTTTACTCGATGGGGTTTCAATAAACATTAATTCTTCTTCAGGTCATCGATCCACAACAAAATAGTATCGCCCAATAAACGGTTCAAGATTTGAGGTCCAATTAGATTAGAGTTTAGTGGATTATAATATGACCCAATATCAGAAAACCAAACTGGGAAGACTGGGAAAGTTTCGATGTAGCAGGCTCATTGTAATGTCTTTTCTTTTTTTGTTCTATTTTCTGTTTGTTTGTTTTTGTTTTCAGCTGCTTGCTGGCTCTTTTTATATATATATATATAAAGTGATTTTGCCGTTAAAAAAAATAGAATCTTTTTAATGTCCATTCGGGTGCAACTATTGTCCGAATAATAAGGGCCCATCCGAACAAGGTTGTCACATGAGAAACTATCATTTAGTATCTAGTTAATAGAGTATTGAGTCATAAAATTTGAAAATATAAAAAAAAAACATTAAAAAACATAAAAATCCAAAAAAAAAAAAAGAAAAATCAGAAAATGTCTCTTATTTTAGATGTTTGCAAAATAAAAACGAAAAAATGATAGAAAAATTAGGTATGTTCAGGTTTCAAATACTAATAATATAAGTTTAAAAAAAAGTTGAACTCGTGTCTAGCTTGGGATGTGTGAGTAGGCCTGATCCGGTTTGTAGGTTTCTTTTGTTAGTATGCTAGTGGGCTCTTATCTAGGAAAAGTAGGTAGCCGAAACCGTCAAAAATAGTATAAGGAATGCCGTTATAAGCTAAAATTATTAGAATTTTTTTATCAAAATAAAAAAAATATAAAATAAAATAAGCTAGAACGAATAAAAAATGAGGCCCATGTAATATTCATTGGAGATGGTGACTCTGACTTAGATTGCCTCTAGGTTAAGTTAGAAAAATGCAGAATTACCGACGCTCACGTTGTCGCTCTCGGGGATAGTGACTCTGGTTGAGAAAGCTTCTGGGTTAGGTATGCAAAGTGTAGTGCTCAAAAGAAAAAGAAAAACAGAAAAAAAAAATGATGTTAATTCTTTTGATTTTGGTATAAAACGGTTAGAAAATAGTCCAGTGACTGTTCCTTTTGTTCCATAAGCTTGAGGCGGGATTAGGTGAAACTGCAGTTTTTAGTGTGAGACCCTAGGTAGACTGACTAAACTTGAACTTAAATTGCATGATAAGGGCTTGGAACCGGATTTGGGTTTAAGTGGACAAGTATACTTGCAATCGCGGTTAACACAAGTTTTAATTTTAATAAGTAATCTAGACTTTTGAACCTAAATATTTTCTGATTATGATTCCGTTTGCATAAGTCTTTTTCGAGGACAAAAAAAGGTTAAGTTTGACTATATTTGATGTGTGGTAAAATACACATATTTGTCCCGTGTAAAGTGTATAATTTATATATAATTTTTATTTGTTTTTATTTAGTTTTAGTGTTATATTATATTATTTTGTGTTTTGCTAAGGCCTGGTGTAAATGGAGCGAAAATGAGTAATAAAAAAAATATCTAGCTAGTTGAGTAGAGTAGACCCCCAGGGACCAATTAAAATTGCCGCTATTTTTCTCGAGTGGGCCGAACCCACTATCTCTATGTTATAAGATGGGAAATATAGTATATATAATTGATATATATATATTAGGCTGCCAGGGTAAGGTTATTGTAAAAAAGACCAAAAGTGTGAGAAAGGTAAGAAAGAACCTCAACTATTAGATCTAAATTAATTGAAAAGGGTAAACAAGTAATTTTATCATTAATTCAATTAATTAAAAACTTCCCATAACCGCCACCTTAATTATAGGAAGTATATAACATCATTCAGCAAATATATAACACCATTCAGTAACTATATAACACCATTTAGTAAGTATATAACACCATTCAACAAGTATATAACACCATTCAGCAAATTTATAAACCATTCAGCAAGTATATAACACCATTCAGCATTCAATAAGTATATAACACCATTCAACAAGTATATAAACCATTCAGCAAGTATATAACACCATTCATTGACTAAAACATCTGATCGAAACATATTTTTTTCTCTATATAAGTATAGCAATATGGTACTCATATTAAAGACAAAAACGCTCGTTATTATGGTGTAATTTTTTTTTTTTTTAAAAGTTACGTCTAAAAAGTTACTGACGTTTAAAAAAGACGGGGGGAAGTTACATGTGCATTACCTAATTTCTAGTGGGTTTAAAAGACTATATTGCCCCTAAATATTTCAAATCAGTCCAAATTAATGAAAATATTTTACAATTTTGTCCCTATTGATCTCAACCATTAGATCAAAAGATCTAATGGCTGAGATTCTTTCTTACACTTCTCACACTTTAGGTCTTTTTTACAGAATCCTCTACCTAGGCTGCCATATATGTATTGTAGAATGCGGCTACTATTAATTTTGAGGGACTATTATTTCAATATGCTGGTTATGATCGTTAGGTTATGGGTTTGATTTTCACAATAGGTTTTTCACAGATTTATTGGGTTTCCTCCTTAATTAGTGTATAAGCGTTATTGTCTAGTGGAGATGGATATGATCGGGTGGTTCCGCTCGTGGTACGATGATACTCCAGTGGTCCGTCAGTGATCCGAATTTGCCGCTAAAAAAACAAAAAGCCATATGTTGACCGAGATTATACCAACCGTTGACCACTCTTTTGTTATTAGATGTGGGCTGGTTTGGTGCATTGTGAGCAGGCCATATCACACAATTTTTATATCATTAAAAGCGCATGTGGATTTTACATGCAAAACGTTTTGATGGGCTGATTTGTTTTTGATTATTTGGGCTCTAAAGGAAGAAAGGGTGAATGAATTAATGGGTTATTTCCATTGTTGGAGGTGGAAAAAGTATAATAAAAGTTGCTGGCATAAGATATATATTCGGGAGGAATTAAAAAGGCGGCTGATGATTATTGTTTTGTTTGGGGAGTACGCAATATTGATGATATATATTCAACTGACGCATATGAAAAAAAGAGGGGAAGAGACGAACAGAACAGTTGAAGGGAGCGGCTGCCATACGAACCGAAGGAATCAAGAGCGCGATTTTAAGAGAAAGAAGCGATTTGATTCAAGAAAGAAGCCGGGTTCGAAGGATTAAAGATATGACACATCGTTAGTCTTTATTTTTCGTTTAATCTTGTTCAATCATGATACTTGCTACTAAATATTATTGTTTTGTTATTACGAACATGATTCTTGGCTAGTTTTATCGTTCTACCTAAGGTTGTGATGAACTTAGAACCTTTTTGTATTTTTATATTTGACGTTTTTTTTTACTATGACACATTTTTTTTATTTAAAATAACTTTGATTTGTTGCTGAATATGATTATGTGTGGTAGTTCTTGGCTTTGATTGTTGTTTGGTCATTCCTTTTGATGTGTTTAGAAAGAAGAAATTCACCCTAGACACAATTTAGTCACATCTAAAAGAGTTTTAGCGTAGTTCTCTTCTAATTCTAATAGTTGTGGGATTCGGTGTCGATCGGTTGAGTCGGTCCATCTTAACACTTCATTACGTATTCTGATTGTTGTTAATAGTTCGGTTTCTGGGAAGTGGAGAGTGGGGGTCCCGCTCTGAGCTGATGTCACACCCTGACTTTTGCGGAAGCGTGGTTATTGGTGTGACTTTCTTAATACCATAGCATTCAATCATAACAATAGCTATATGATTAAAACCATAAGATGTTCATTCATAAAATTTAGTTTGAAAATACCACAACATACTTGTCTGAAACGTAGACACCAAATTTAAGTTACAACCACAACATGTTTAAATGAGTTCACGAAGACTCGACAAAAGACCTTAAATAAAACCGAGTTTAAAACCATGTATCTCGTCCAGGATTAAGATACATCTCCTAAACCCTACGACCTCGGATGACATCTTTTTATTCATAACGCAGCTTGAACATGCAAACAACCGCCAGATCCACTTAACTTCCTGAAATACATGTAGTTTAAAAATATCAACAAAAGTTGAGCGAGTTCATGTGTTTGTGTATGTATAAAACCTTTATAAACAGTATATGTATGTTTGTAAATCCCGGTATCAAAGCAAACAAGGAAAAGATCATCAATGGTTTGCAAGGCCACTGATATGTGTGACGGCGTAGGAAGGCTCAAACCTATCAAATTTGTACCGGGCTTCCGGCTGGAAGACATAGTCACCCTATGGGCCACCCTGGTCCTCATGGGTGTGGGCTCGCTACACCCAAAGAGATCTATCACTCATGCCCCTCGGTCCTTATACGAGGATTAATGGTCTCAAGTATGCGTCTACTCATTCACGTGATCTATGGTACTTTCCTAGGCTAACCATACCAATTGTATTTGTATGTAATCCTTTTATAACATGCATTTCACCCCCGAAGTTAATAAACAAAACAGTTTAAAGAAAAGGGGGACATGAACTCACTGTCTTGCGTCTTTGGTACTCGTAACTCAAATCCCTTCAGCAAACACGACTACTACAATGTACTAACGTCTATTAGACAAACGGGTCGTGCCTTGTCTTAGTATTAATGTTTTTGAGTAACGTTTCTAATATCATTCCAATATAATTATTGTTAAAATAATTAATATTTCAACTTAAATTATGTTTATAATTTTGAAATAATTGTTAAACAACATTCTTGTAATAATACTTCTCTAGTATTTATACTTATATTTCCTTCCCAAGGATGGGGGTATCTCATGCATGTATATTCATATCCTTGTATTTGTTAAGTATTCTTATACTTAACTTCTGATTAATTATTCCTGAATAAATATCCAATACATATTTCCAAAATATATGTTTTATTACTTAGAAAAATTATTCATAATTTTTCTTTTGACAAAACTTATTTGTAGTTCCAAATTAATATATTTTCAAGTCTCACTTCAGAAAATATATATAAACTTATGTTATCAAAAACAATGTATTCGAAGAAAATATATATATATATATATATATATATATATATATATATATATATATATATATATATATATATATTTCCCAAAAATATTATACTTCCTAGTAATTTCAAGAAAAAATATTTTTACTTCTCGAAAATAATATACTTTCTCCTTGTCAAAAATATGATATAACTTGGTAATATTTGGAAAAATCATATTTTTGCTTCTTTGGATCCAAAATATCATTTACCAAAAATATATTTATAAGCATATTTTCCGAAATATTTTGGTAAGTTACATTTCTAGTTCGGTTTCACAATATTTTGTGTATAACTTATATATTTATTCCATATGGTTTTTGGTAATCTCTTGGATTGTAATTTCTTGGTATTTTTGTTAAGTTATATTACTTTAATCTAAAATAATATAATCATTACACAAAGTATACAAATATTCACACACATCATGTCTTTAATGTATATATATTCTAAATATATATTTACCCCCATTTTTATTTATAAAAACCAACCTCCAATATTTGTATTTTTGTAACAAAAATTATGGCAAAGTTTATATTGAAAAACTCATGCTCTAAATACACTTGTAAATATTTGTTTGAAAATATTTTTCTAAGTGTTTGTATTTTTAGAAAATTTTGCCATAGTTTCCCTTAAAAATGGAGGTGTCCATGCTTCAAAGCATATCATTTTCTTTTCAAAATCATCACAAACAATCAACAATCAACCCTAAGCAACTTACACTTACTAATTTGCCATAATCATGTGATTTACATAACAACGTGAACTTGAACTTTCATAAAAACTTGTAGTAACTGGGTAGCGTGTTTAGTAGGTTTAGTTACCCTCCAAAACATATTTACTTCTTTATAAACTTCATTCTTGAAAGATTTAGGTGTTTACAACTTGTAAACATGTTTTACAATAACGTTTCTTTATGAAATCTTCTTATTTCTCAAGTATGTTTAACTCAAAAATGTTTTACAATAACGTTTCTTTATCACCAAAAATAGTGTATGTTTAAGTAAGAACCAAGATCTTCTAAAAATCATATTTTGAACTTGGTTCTTTTGGAAAACCATTCATAAATCTTAGATCCATAAGATTATTAACTCACTTTGATTATTATTTTTCAAGAAATCACTTTATTCTTCAAGTTCATGCTTACACATGAGGATGATCATCTTGTTTTATCACATAATCATCCTCTTACTTGCTAGATCATGTGTTTATTCACAATCTAGCAAGCTCCTTATGATGATCAACATCATAATCTCAAGAAAATAACAATCAAGTATCATACATACACTAAACAACATAGTTTCATCAAGATTTCATCATATGTCAAGCTTATGTTCATGTTTCTTGATTAGGTTCTTTAGTGTTCTTCATGATTTTCATCACATATCATCTTTTAACCAACTATATTAGAAGTAACAAGAGATTATAAGGGCCTTACTACTAGCTCTATGGCTAGGGATGAACACAAGAAGTTGAAGATGACAAAAGTGATGGATAAAAGCAAGTGAAAGAGGTCCTTCAATCTCTAGAGCCACCCAGCTTCTTCAGACACCTTCTAGCACCTTGTGAGGAATGTGGAATGTAACAACTGTCACTAAAATCCATAATTAGGATGGTAATTATCTATTAAGGAAACCCTAATTAAGAAACCCAAGTAATTCTGCACTAACCCTAAAATTTCCAGAACAATCAGAATCAGGAACAGGGCCCCTAAAACTCAGGGGGGGATAAACCCTAGCCAACGATCATCTTAATAACTCTCTGTCGAAATAGAATTTTAAAATTCTATCAACTCAGCAAGCCTACACACGCAAAAACCTACCCTATGAACATAGGTTACCACTCGCGTAGCGCGACGCATATAGGGGGTACCCCTCGCGCTACGCGACGGTGTCAAACTTTCAGTATAAATAGAGGGGGTTGGGACTTGAGTTCAGGTGTTACTGCGACGTTAAAATTCATAATATACGTCGAGTTATAAGCAAAACAGTCCAACACACACACACAATTATCGAAACGCTGCCGCAATCAGGGTAATAACTCGATCGCTATTACGATTCAACGTCCGATCGATTATAACTATCCAACGATAGTCCAGGTGCTGCTCAATTGAGCTTGTACTTTGATTATTCGTCGTGATTTCGACTTGAATATTTGAGTGCTGTTTGAATTCGGACTATGCTCTGTTATTCGTTGTGAATCCGATTGAATTATCGAGTATTGCACTGATTAATCGTTGTGAAGGTTTAATCTCGTGAATTGACGTAATTGCTGTATTAGTTACTAACCTGTGTGTGTGCATTGTGTTAAATTAGGTTTAAGCAAGGCTAATCAGTAGGCTTATATCTATTGCTCGTTAATCTGCAATGTGAGTCATTCTTCTTTTTAAACTGTTTTCTCACAGTTTGTGAGTAAGTATTACAATACCTCAAATTATTTTCAAGGTTATAATTACAGGGATTAAGTCTTTGTAATCACCAAATTACAGCTGGTATGTGGGGTATTGTGCACATTACTGTTATTATCACTCTATGTGAGTGAATATTACTCTATGTGAGTTATTATTACTCTGTGTGAGTACACCGTCACTATTAGGGCAACGGGACCCAATAGTGGTATGACCACAGTCACAGAAATGAATCGAGTGACAAATACCCATTCTTGATAATTGGTTGATAGAAACATTGTAATCGCTCTTAATACTGTAAATTATAACTAACGGGTCGTTTTAGAAAACAGAATGATTCACTCGGTATATTTCCCCGCTGACAAAACCTTTTTCAAACATGTTTCAGGTGATCTGTGTGATCCAGGAAAAGTGTAGTAAAGCACTATCAAGCTCAGAGAAGTGGCTCAGTGTAAATAAATGAATAAAACATGTTTTGGAAAATAAAGATTTCTATGTGAAATCAACTTATTGTAAATTATGGGATTTATCCCTTAAACTTTGTGTAATATAGTAAACGAGCATATTTTACGGATAAAAGATCCTGTTGTAAAAAGACTTCCGCTGCCGCATAAATTAAATACCACGGGAACTGCCTCGCGGGCCCCGACTCCGTCCAGGGTGGGTCGGGGAGCCGTGACAGCGAAGCTGGTATCAGAGCTAATAATTAAATTGAGCCACTGATCGAGCCACTGATTAAGCCTAAATTAAGTATTTGGACAATGCTTAATTTTACTAATTGTTATTAGGTGATTATATGTTTTATTAACTGGCTATTTTTAGTTACAGTATGGGTAAGCAAAAGCTGTCTGCTATCTACCACAAACTAGATGTGGCATCTTCTTCTAGAAACCCAGTAAACCTAGAAGAAGGAATCTTTGTCCGCAAGGCAAACTATGAGAATCCACTTTCCACAGAGAAAAGGGATTCGATACTTAAAAAGAGTCAGGAGACAAAGAAACCCCGAACCAAGAGAGTTAGGTTTAACCCAGAAGTCCAAGAGTTGGGTAATAGTATACCTTGGGAAGATAAAATAGACGGGAAATGGGCAAATCTCTATATGCTAGCTACTGTAGCAGAAAATACTAATCTCTAAATATCCAATAAGTTGGGTCTAGTAAGAAAAATCACAATCCCGTAAATAAATAAAATTCCAGTGTGTTTATTTCCGTTATTTCTGTACAAAAAGTAATATGCAATAAAACTTCAGTGTTTGTTTGTTAAACTTTGTTCCAAAGTTTTAACATTGCATTTTGCATATATACTATGCAGCATGAATGAGATGTCGGAAACATTCCAGAATCTCAACTTATATCCAGTGCCTATCGAAGTCTCTCACGACTTTACTGGTTACATTGCTGACATAGAAGAACCTGTGGAATTCAAAGCTCCACCGCTGGAAAAAGCCAAACCTAAAAAGAAGAGAAGATACGTAGGGTGGAGGAAAGTGCGCCGTAGGAAACCTGCCACTAGGAAACTCCCTAAAATAGAAAATCCTGTGAGTATGATCAAGGGAAAGGAAATAGAAACTGGAGAAAGTTCGAAACCACCCGAAAAAGAAATAGGAATAGATCTGAAACAAAAGGGAATAGAGATTGGCGAAAGCTCTAAACAATCTGAGGAATTCACGTTCCAAGACGAAATAGATCGCCTGCTGGAAAATTGTGATGTTTTAGAGCCTATCAACGATAATCTCTTCTCTTACCCGGCTACAGTTCAATTCCCACTAAACCTAGGACCAGCTATTCCAGACCCACTAGTTCATACCAGACCATTAGGCCAAATGGAGGAATGGTGGACCAACGACTGGTAATTCCAAAATATAGTTAACAGTCCTTATAGCTTCCTTCCACAATTTGACCCAGAACCACTCCCAAATCCTCCTATGAGTAATGAAAACCTAGCTGAACTTCGTCAGTTCGGTGAAGAACTGATAGGTACAGGTAATAGGATCAGGGAAATGGGGGAGCATCTAACTTGGAAATACGATGAGAGGGAGCATCGTTACTAGAACAGTCAGTTAAACCACAGAAAGCCGTATTGTATGATAGTAACTTAAAATTCTGTAAAATGGGCAATAAAACTCTGTAAGATACGGTGTGTATGGATGCATATACAATATACTAACAAAGTAAAAGTCGAGAAATCGATAATTTTGGTTATACTCGTATGATGTGATAATCTATGTGTATCTATGTGAATTTTGTCATTGATAAGGTTAGACACTAATAATTTTACCAATTAGCAGATGGAAAATGCTAACAATGAACCAATTAATGAAGTAAATCAATCTGAGCAAGAACAGGAAGATCAATATATAACTCGACAAGATATCGAGCACTTTATCGCCCAAGGGATAGCTCATGTTATTCCAGAAATTGTAGCTGCTGTTCAGAAACCTGCCGAACCACAATTAATTCCTAGTAAACGTATTCCAGAAGATAACGGCAGTAACAGCATAAATGGAGGCGGCAATCATGACGATCATGATCCGCAGCAGGCCCCACTCCCTAAAAGAATGAAAGCTGCAACGCCTGGTTGCACTTATAAAGAATTTCTTGCTTGCAAACCCGCTGAATTTGCAGGTAACGAAGGGGCAACTGCAACACTGCGTTGGTTAGAGAAAACCGAAGCAGTAATCGCAATAAGCAAATGTGCCAAAGAGGATCAGGTGATGTATGCATCAAATCTGTTCAAAGAAGGAGCACTCGAATGGTGGAACACGATCCTCCAGGCAAAAGGAAGAAGGATAGCCTATGCCATAGGTTGGGAAGAATTTAAGAGTTTGGTAGAAAGAAAATTCTGTCCCGAATACGAGAAGGAACAGATGGCAAACAAGTTCCTAAGTCATCGTATGCTAGGAGTAGATTGTCGGGGATATACTTCGACATTCTTTGAATACGCAAGGGTAGTACCATCACTGGCTTCGCCAGAACCGGTACTTATTTCTCGTTACATCTGGGGTTTAATTAGTGAAATCCGAAACATCGTTAAAGCTGCGAGACCTCGTACTATTGACGATGCTGTAGAATTAGCTAATACCCTAACAGATGAGTTGGTGCGCACAAGAGAAGAAGACCGGAAGAAGGAATTAGCTCAGAAGATTACCCAGGGATTTCGTGTGGGTAATGCCAAGAAAAGAGGAACCGGGCAATCCTCATCTCCTTTCTGCAAAATTTGCAAAAAGAAGCATTATGGACAATGCAACATGGTTTGCAATTTTTGCAAAATGAAAGGACATAGGGAAGAAGACTGCAGGAAGAAAACAAAAGTTTGTTATAATTGCAGAGAAAGAGGTCATTTTCAATCTGAATGTCCTAAGCTAGCTAAACCTGTAGTTAACCAAGCCAAACCAGCTGAAGGAACAACCAAGAGAAATGCTCGTGCATTCCAGCTAACCACTCAAGAGGCCGAACTCATTCCAGATGTGATAGCTGGTACGTTCTTAGTTCACAACGTATTTGCAAAAGTATTATTTGACTCTGGTGCGAACCAAAGTTTTATAAATACTTTATTTTGCCAAGATCTTAAGTTACCATTAACCACTCTTAGGCAAAACTTCACAGTAGAAACCGCAGACGGAAATTCTGTAAAAATAGATAAAATCTGGCAAGAAGGAAAAATAGAATTATTAGGCCATAAGTTTTCTGCAAATTTGTTACCAATGAATTTAGCAGGATTCGATGTAGTATTAGGAATGGATTGGTTAATAGCCAACCATGCACGAATCCTATGTGACAAAAATACTGTAGAAATTCAAACACCTATAGGAGAAGTAATTTTAATTACTGGAGATAAACCTCGAAAGCCACTGAAATTTATCTCAGTAATGAAATTGGCTAGTTATTCAAGAAAACAGGAAATGGTGTATATGATTTCAGTAATCATTAACACTAAAGATAAAGAACTTCAAGACATCCCGGTAGTGTCAGAATACCCAGACGTTTTTCCAGAAGAATTACCTGGATTACCACCTGATAGGGAAGTAGAGTTTAGAATTCATTTAATTCCAGGTACTGCACCCATAGCCAAAGCACCATATAGATTAGCACCTACCGAAATGCTAGAATTGAAAAAGCAATTAGAAGAATTATTAGGCAAAGGATTCATACAACCAAGTTCATCCCCTTGGGGTGCACCAATACTGTTTGTGAAAAAGAAAGATGGATCGATGAGAATGTGTATCGATTATAGAGAATTGAATAAGGTTACGATTAAGAATCGATACCCACTACCTAGGATTGATGATCTTTTTGATCAATTGCAAGGAGCTAGGTATTTCTCTAAGATAGATTTAAGATCTGGATATCATCAGTTGAAGGTACAAGAAGAAGACATACCTAAAACTGCTTTCAGAACTAGGTATGGTCATTATGAGTTTACAGTCATGCCCTTTGGATTAACAAATGCCCCAGCAGCATTCATGGACATGATGAATCGAATCTGTAAACCATACTTGGATAAATTTGTAATCGTTTTCATTGACGATATACTTATTTACTCCAAAAGCCAAAAAGAACATTGTGAGCATTTACATGTTCTCTTAACTTTGTTAAGAAACGAAAGGCTTTATGCCAAATTCTCGAAATGTGAATTTTGGCTGCAAGAAGTACAATTCTTAGGTCATGTGGTAAATTACGAAGGTATCCATGTAGATCCTGCTAAGATAGACGCAATTACGAAGTGGAAAGTTCCACAAACAGCAATGGAGATAAGAAGTTTTCTAGGCTTAGCTGGATACTATAGACGATTTATCAAAGATTTTTCTAAGATAGCCGTACCATTAACTAAGTTAACCTGTAAAGCTGTTAAGTTTGAATGGGGACCTAGACAAGAAGAAGCCTTTAAGATTTTAAAGCATAGATTGACGAATGCACCAATCTTAGCTTTACCCGAAGGAACAGAAGACTTTGAAGTATATTGTGATGCTTCAAAATTTGGATACGGATGTGTGTTAATGCAACGCAAGAAGGTAATTGCGTATGCTTCTAGACAATTGAAAAAGCACGAAGAAAATTATACGACTCATGATCTAGAATTAGGAGCCATAATTTTTGCCCTTAAGATCTGGAGACATTATCTGTATGGAAGTAAGTTTACTGTTTATACAGATCATAAAAGTTTAAAATATATATTTGGGCAAAAAGAATTAAACATGAGGCAAAGAAGATGGATGGAGATGCTAAGCGATTACGACTGTGATATCCAATATCACGAAGGAAAGGCAAATGTAGTTGCAGATGCCTTAAGTCGTAAGTACCATGGGAAACAGAAACGAGTCCGTGCTCTGAGGTTAAATCTACAAGTAGATTTAATGGCACAAATCAAAGAAGTTCAGAAAACAGCAATCCAAGACGATGCTGAAGGAATGAAAGGTTACCTAAAAGAATTAGAACAAGGAAATGATGGAATTTGGAAATTCCATAAGAAGCGAGTTTGGGTACCTAAGCAAGGAGAATTAAGAAATAAGATCTTAGAAGAAGCTCATAAATCTAGATATACCATGCACCCAGGAAACAATAAGATGTACCAAGATTTAAGGAATAATTTCTGGTGGATAGGAATGAAAAAGGATATAGCCGAATACGTATCCAAGTGTTTAACTTGTTCACAAATTAAAGCTGAACATCAGAAACCTTCAGGACTACTACAACAGTTAGAAATGCCTGTATGGAAATGGGAACTTATAACAATGGACTTTGTTACAAAGTTACCCAAAACCAAAAGAGGTAATGATGCGATTTGGGTAATCGTAGACCGATTAACCAAGTCAGCTCATTTCCTACCAATGAAAGAAACCTTTAGCATGGAAAGGTTAGCACAACTCTACGTGGACGAGGTAGTATCCCTACATGGAGTCCCGCTCTCCATTGTATCGGATAGAGATAGTCGTTTTACATCTCATTTCTGGACAAGTTTTCAGAAAGCAATGGGAACTCGACTAAATCTAAGTACTGCTTATCATCCACAAACAGACGGACAGAGTGAAAGGACAATACAAACTTTAGAGGACATGCTCCAAGCATGTGTAATTGACTTTGGTGGTAATTGGGATAGCCATTTGCCATTAATTGAATTCTCCTATAACAATAGTTATCATTCAAGCATCGAAGCTGCACCATTTGAAGCACTATACGGACGTAAGTGCAGAACTCCAGTATGTTGGGCAGAAATCGGAGAAAGTCAGTTATCAGGTCCTGAGATTGTACAAGAAACTACTGATAAGATAACTCAAATCAAGGAAAGATTAAAAACAGCTCGAGATCGCCAAAAGAGCTATGCAGACAATCGTCGTAAGCCTTTAGAATTTCAAGTAGGAGATAAAGTACTTTTAAAAGTTTCTCCTTGGAAAGGAGTAGTAGGATTCGGAAAGAAAGGAAAGCTAAGTCCAAGGTACATTGGACCATTCCCAGTGATTCAACGAATCGGACCAGTTGCTTATCGTTTACAACTACCAGAAGAATTGGCTGGAGTACACGATGTATTTCATGTATCCAATCTCAAGAAATGTTTAGCAGATGAATCCCTGGTAGTACCTCTTCAAGATGTAGAGGTGAACGAAAAATTAAAGTTTATAGAGAAACCACTACAGATCGAAGATAGAAAAGTCAAGTTTCTCAAGCACAAACGACTAGTGCTAGTAAAAGTCAAATGGGAATCCAAGAGAGGACCAGAATACACTTGGGAACTGGAATCGGAAATGAAGCGAAAGTACCCTCATCTATTCCAGTAAATCTCGAGGACGAGATTTTTCTTAAGGTGGGGAGGATGTAACAACTGTCACTAAAATCCATAATTAGGATGGTAATTAGCTATTAAGGAAACCCTAATTAAGAAACCCAAGTAATTCTGCACTAACCCTAAAATTTCCAGAACAATCAGAATCAGGAACAGGGCCCCTAAAACTCAGGGGGGGATAAACCCTAGCCAACAATCATCTTAATAACTCTCTGTCGAAATAGAATTTTAAAATTCTATCAACTCAGCAAGCCTACACACGCAAAAACCTACCCTATGAACATAGGTTACCACTCGCGTAGCGCGACGCATATAGGGGGTACCCCTCGCGCTACGCGACGGTGTCAAACTTTCAGTATAAATAGAGGGGGTTGGGACTTGAATTCAGGTGTTACTGCGACGTTAAAATTCATAATATACGTCGAGTTATAAGCAAAACAGTCCAACACACACACAATTATCGAAACGCTCCCGCAATCAGGGTAATAACTCGATCGCTATTACGATTCAACGTCCGATCGGTTATAGCTATCCAACGATAGTCCAGGTGCTGCTCAATTGAGCTTGTACTTTGATTATTCATCGTGATTTCGACTTGAATATTTGAGTGCTGTTCGAATTCGGACTATGCTGTGTTATTCGTTGTGAATCCGATTGAATTATCGAGTATTGCACTGATTAATCGTTGTGAAGGTTTAATCTCGTGAATTGACGTAATTGCTGTATTAGTTACTAACCTGTGTGTGTGCATTGTGTTAAATTAGGTTTAAGCAAGGCTAATCAGTAGGCTTATATCTATTGCTCGTTAATCTGCAATGTGAGTCATTCTTCTTTTTAAACTGTTTTCTCACAGTTTGTGAGTAAGTATTACAATACCTCAAATTATTTTCAAGGTTATAATTACAGGGATTAAGTCTTTGTAATCACCAAATTACAGCTGGTATGTGGGGTATTGTGCACATTACTGTTATTATCACTCTATGTGAGTGAATATTACTCTATGTGAGTTATTATTACTCTGTGTGAGTACACCGTCACTATTAGGGCAACGGGACCCAATAGTGGTATGACCACAGTCACAGAAATGAATCGAGTGACAAATACCCATTCTTGATAATTGGTTGATAGAAACATTGTAATCGCTCTTAATACTGTAAATTATAACTAACGGGTCGTTTTAGAAAACAGAATGATTCACTCAGTATTTCCCCGCTGACAAAACCTTTTTCAAACATGTTTCAGGTGATCTGTGTGATCCAGGAAAAGTGTAGTAAAGCACTATCAAGCTCAGAGAAGTGGCTCAGTGTAAATAAATGAATAAAACATGTTTTGGAAAATAAAGATTTCTATGTGAAATCAACTTATTGTAAATTATGGGATTTATCCCTTAAACTTTGTGTAATATAGTAAACGAGCATATTTTACGGATAAAAGATCCTGTTGTAAAAAGACTTCCGCTGCCGCATAAATTAAATACCACGGGAACTGCCTCGCGGGCCCCGACTCCGTAAAGGGTGGGTCGGGGAGCCGTGACATGGAATGGATGAACAAAGCTTGACAATGGTGGTGGTGTGGTTGATGGAGTTCGGCCGAGAGGGCGAAGAAGGAGGGGGAGTGAGTTGTGTGAAATTGATGAATGAAGTTAGAACTCTCAAGGTTTAACTTATAACCATATTACTACATAAACTCTTGGATAATATGTCCCTTAGAGTACAAGACATATCTATTAAACAATTGCAACAAAATCAAATGTGTAAGGGGCCTTGGTGGCCGTGAGATAGGTGGGGGAGGGGGTCTAGTATAGGTTTCAACCAATTACTTATCATGTAGTTCAAAACCAAGTATTAGTTAGGTGTTTTAGTCACTAGATATTTTTAGTGGGTGTTAGGGTGTTAAGGGATCATAACTAGCTCAGAAATAATAAAACAATGCTTCTAGTGTAATTTTGGTGTTTCGGGTAGTGTCCGGTTGTTCGGTTAGATACCAGTTCGTTAAAGTGCTAAACTATACCGTTTAGTGATCTTTATGTACCCTTTTGTGACACTTTTAATTCCCGACACTTAGGAAAGTATTCAGGACCATTTAGTCATAGTTTTGCATGTTACTAGCTTGTTAAAAAGCTGATTTTTGCTGAATTATGCAGAATTCTGCACTTTATGTGGGTTTTAGGCACCTCCCGGCACTTAAACTATCACTTAGGAATGCAGTTTTGTGGTCTTACTTCCCTACACACCATACTAGTGTAGTACTTAATCTCTGGCTCACACTGTGTCTTAAAACAACGTCTGTCTATGTACTGAACCTCGTCAGCATTTTTCTGAGTTATCCGCTAACTGTGCTAACTGTGCTTTGTGCGTCATTTATGTTAATATGGTTTGCATGTAATAATGAAGTGACATCATGCA
The DNA here is from genome assembly GCF_002127325.2 of Helianthus annuus. NCBI lineage: Eukaryota > Viridiplantae > Streptophyta > Magnoliopsida > Asterales > Asteraceae > Helianthus > Helianthus annuus. The sequence goes on from NC_035436.2 coordinate 109,884,744, forward strand.
ATATGTGATGCACATGTAAGTATGATACAGTAATCAGAAAGTAATTAATTGTAATTCAGCACAGTCATTAAGCACTAATTAATTGTACGGATACCTGGATTTTTGACGGTTGTCGCATTCTCCCCCTGTTAAGAAAATTTCGTCCCGAAATTTTAGTTCTGCTACTAGCTGCAGGGGAGTTGGGGAACAAATGTGGGTATTTTGCTTTCATGCGATCCTCACGCTCCGAAGTGAACTCTGGGCCATGACACGCGTTCCAACGAACCTTGACGAGCTTAACACTACTCCTTCGCGTCTTGTTAACCTTCCAATCAGTAACCTCAACAGGTTCTTCGGTAAAGTGGAGCATGTCGTCAATGTGAACTTCATCGGCAGGAATGACAATTGTTTCCTGAGTTGGACACTTTTTCAGATTAGATACATGAAAGGTATCCTGAACTCCATTCAATTCCGTAGGTAGATCCAGGTTGTAAGCTACAAGACCAATCCTCTCCAGGATTTTGAACGGTCCAATATATCGCGGGTTCAACTTTCCACGCTTCCCAAAGCGTGTTACACCCTTCCAGGGTGAGACTTTTAGTAAAACTATATCTCCCACTTCAAACTCCAAAGGTTTCCTCCTTTGGTCCGCATAGCTCTTTTGTCGATCACGAGCCGCCTTGATGCGCTCTCGGATCTGTATAATCTTGTATGTCGTCTCTTGAACCAATTCAGGACCACCAAGCTGTCTATTACCCACGTCTGCCCAGCATAACGGTGATCGACACTTGCGTCCGTAGAGAGCTTCAAATGGTGCAACTTGAATACTTGCATGGTAACTGTTGTTGTACGTGAATTCTACCAAGGGTAAGTGAGTGTCCCAACTACCACCCAAGTCCATTACGCAAGCTCGCAACATATCTTCTAACGTTTGAATCGTTCGCTCGCTCTGGCCATCTGTCTGTGGATGGAATGCAGTACTCAGATTCAACTGAGAACCAATGGCTTCTTGGAAGGATTGCCAAATCCTTGACACAAATCTTCTGTCTCTATCAGAAATAATCGAAAGAGGCACTCCATGTCGCGCAACTATCTCTCCAAGGTACAGCTCAGCAAGCTTACCTGTGTTATCTTTTTCCCTGATCGACAGAAAGTGTGCAGATTTCGTCAAACGGTCTACGATTACCCAAATTGTGTCATGACCTCTGGGCGTCCTTGGCAACTTTGTTATAAAATCCATTGAAATCTGCTCCCATTTCCACATGGGTATTTCAGGTTATTGTAGAAGACCTGAAGGCTTCTGATATTCGGCCTTTACCTTGGCACAAGTCAAACATTTGCCAACATACGTTGCAACATCACCTTTTAATCTCGGCCACCTGTAGAAATCCTTCAAATCTTGGTACATCTTATCCGATCCTGGATGGATCGAGTACCTTGACTTATGAGCTTCATCAAAAATAACGTTTCTAAGACCACCAAAGAGGGGAATCCAAATTCGTTTCATGAAGCACAACGTTCCTTCCTCATTGGGTACTAAATGTTTCTCCATCCCATGGAGATAATCATTCACTAGATTCTCCTTTTTAAGAGCTTCTCTCTGCGCGGCACAAATGCGCAACGAGAGGTCTGTCTAAACAATCATTTCCAAAGCCCTAACCCTTATGGGCTTGATTCTTTCTTTCCGACTTAAGGCGTTTACGACCACATTCGCCTTCCCTGGGTGATACTTGATTTCACAATCGTAATCGTTTAACAGCTCCACCCATCGGCGCTGTCTCATATTAAGCTCTTTCTGATCGAATATATGCTGTAAACTCTTGTGATCTGTAAAGATCGTGCATCGAATGCCATACAAGTAATGTCGCCAGATCTTTAATGCAAACACCACTGCGCCTAATTCCAAATCATGCGTGGTGTAATTTTTCTCGTGAACCTTCAACTGGCGCGAAGCATAAGCTATAACCTTCTGTCGCTGCATCAACACGCAGCCTAAACCTTGACGCGAGGCGTCGCAATATACCACGAAGTCGTCGGTGCCTTCGGGTAGGGATAAGATGGGTGCATCGCAAAGCTTGTTCTTCAACAACTGAAAAGCTTCCTCGTGTTTGTCTCCACATTCGTACTTCTTATCCTTTTGAGTAAGGGAGGTCAATGGTTGAGCGATTTTCGAAAAATCCTCAATGAATCTACGGTAATACCCTGCCAAACCTAGGAACTGTCGAATCTCGATTGGCGTCTTCGGAGTCTCCCAATTCTTGATCTTTGTGGGATCCATATGAATTCCATCTCCGTTCACTACATGACCGAGGAACTGAACCTCGCGCAACCAGAACTCGCACTTTGAGAACTTAGCGTACAATTTCTCTTCCTTGACCAGCTCTAAGATAGCTCTTAGATGTGGCTCATGTTCTTCCTTCGTCTTTGAATAAATAAATATCATCGATAAACACAATCTCAAATTTATCGAGATATGGCTTACAGACTCTATTCATCAAATCCATAAACACTGCTGGCGCGTTTGTCAAACCAAACGGCATAACCAGGAAGTCGTAGTGTCCATATTGAGTTCTGAAGGCAGTCTTTGGAATACTCTCCTCTTGAATTCTCAACTGGTGATAACCTGATCGAAGATCGATCTTGGAGTAAAAACTCGAACCTTGTAGTTGATCAAACAGGTCATCAATCCTTGGCAAAGGATACCAATTCTTAATGGTCAACTTGTTCAGCTCGCGGTAGTCGATACACATGCGGAATCTACCGTCTTTCTTCTTAACGAACAAAACTAGAGCTCCCCAAGGTGAGAAGCTTGGTCTGATAAATCCCTTGTCCAATAGCTCCTGGAGTTGTGTCGACAACTCTTGCATTTCTCAGGGTGCAAGTCGATAAGGTGCCTCAGCTACAGGCCCAGCGCCTGGAACTAAGTCAATGGGAAACTCGACTTGTCTTTTTGGCGGAAATCCTGGCAAGTCGTTGGGAAAGACTTCAGGGTATTCCTTCACAACTGGGATGTCTTCTAGCTTTGGCTCAGCGGCTTCTGTGTCCACAATGTGTGCCAAGAAGGCAACACATCCTTTCTGCAAACATCTTCGGGCTGTTAAACAACTGATAATCCTTAGAGGCGTATCGTGCTTCTCTCCATGTACCATAATTGTTTCTCCATTCGCCATCGGAATGCGAATGACCTTCTCGTGACATACGATCTCTGCTCGGTTGCTCGACAACCAATCAGTCCCCACTACCACGTCCAAGCTTCCCAACTTGACTGGCAGAAGATCAAGCGTAAACTCGTGCTCTCCCAGCTCTATTACGCAACCTCTAATGACTTCATTTGCTTCCACTAGCTTTCCATTGGCTAGTTCTATCGAGTACGGAATATCTAGCTTACTAGCTACCAATCCAAGTATATTCTTAAATTCTAGGGACACAAAGCTATAATCGGCACCAGTATCAAATAATACAGATGCAAAGCGTTGGTTGATATGGAACGTACCAGTGGCTACATTCGGATCTTGGCGAGCTTCCCTCGCTCCGATGTTGAAAACCCTTCCCTGAGCTTGGTTGATTTTCGGGCATTCACGCTTGAAGTGCCCTATATCTCCACAGTTAAAGCAACCTGGTCCCCGACCATTTCCATTACCACCCTGGTTGTTGTTTGCTCCACGGTTTCCACTACCAGCTTGATTCCCAAAATTTCCACGATTACCATTACCGCCATTTCCTCCTTGAGGGCGGTTTCCATACCCATTTCCACCACGGTTATTGTTTCCATTGCCATAACCTCTCTGGCCACCACGACTAGTACCAACCTAGCACGTCTCCTTCGAATGACCAACCTTTCCACAAGACTCGCATTTTCCAGCTCGGCATCGTCCATGGTGATGCAACTGGCACGCATCGCATTTGGGCAAGGTGCCCATATACCTTTTTCTTTTATTTTCAACATTAGTTTTGACTTCAACTGGTTAGTACGCCTCTTTCTTCTTGTTAACACTGCTGGTACCCTTCTTGAAGTTTGAGAACTTCCTTTTGTTCTCACCTGATGACTCAACGTGAGTCTCCTTCTTCTTGTCAGAAATCGAGAACTTGTTCAATCTGATAGCTTCTTTAGTTAGTGACACACTTAGATCAATAGCCTCGGTGATCGTAGCAGGCTTTGACGTCGTCACCATACTCATGATTTGAGGTGCCAACCCCCAAATAAAATGCTCGATGCGCTTGAATTCCGGATAAACCATGTATTGTACAATGCGAGATAAGTCGTGAAATCTCTGCACGTATTCAACAATCTTCGGACCATCCATCTTAAGGTTCCAGAACTCAGTTTCCAATTTCTGGATCTCGGCCCTTGAACATTATTTCTTGCGCATGAGTTCCTTCATTTCTTCCCTTGTCATGGCATATGCATCCTCTTGTCCCAAGGTCTGGACTTGGAGATTCCACCATGATAACGCTCCGTCTAAGAACAATCCAGAGATGTAGGTGACCTGGTGCTCTGGCGCACACTTGCTCATTCTTATCACATAATCAGTTTTCTCTGTCCATCTGACAAAAGCTACAGCACCCCCGGTGCCGTCGAAATTCAGAGGCTTACAGTCTAAGAACTGCTTATAGGTACAGCCTGTACAAGTAACATCATTCACAGAAAGCGTTAGCGAATGCACATGAAATATCCAAATGTAATGTAATATGTCTTTTAGTGACTTAAACATTACCAAGTGATGGGTTGCTTCCTGAGGTACCTCCGCTATGCTCAAAGCGTAAGGCATCGTGTTGTGCTATCGCTCGTGAAATCCGTTCTTGTAACTCGGCCTCAGTTGTGGGTAGTTGGTTGTCTCTTCGAGGAGGCATCTTCTAAAGAAGATTGTATAGGTCAGGTCTTATGCACATAAGTATGTAGTACGTTTATGTAATAACCATTCATCAACACAAGTAAACACATAACACCTCAATGATAACACAAACAAGTAATTCAACAATGCATATAATGAGAACGTTGCGATTGAGCTTTCATATATCATCGACCACAAATACAGTTTTACATGTTCTACAAATGTATTAGATCACATCAAAAGGGATTATAGGGTCACACTACCCTTGTCCAAAAGATCCATCAAACTACAATAGTCATAAAATCAAAAAGTGGTCTTCAAAAGGCTGTGCAAGCTGGGCTCAATAGCGACACTCTCATCAAAGGTATGCTACCTGCATAAAACCAAAAACCTGCTATGCTGATGGTGGAGGAGGAGGAACGAAAAGCAAACTGCGCACATGCGCTAACTCCCCCTCAAGAGCATGAACGCGATGCAACAGATAACTAATCTGCTGCTTCATAGTAAGAAAATGAACGTCAAAATCTGGGTATGGCAGAAGAGGAGCAGGTGGAGTCGCGAAAGGTGACTGACAAGTACAAGGTCGAGGACGTGGAATCCTCTCTAGCTCCATGACTGTACGACATAACATCTCCTGCTGAAGCTGCAAGGACAGGAGTAGCTCACCCCTCGTGTAACCAGTGTAGTGGAAGGATGGTATGGATCAGAGACTGGCATAGTGTTAGGCGGAAACAACAAAACTGTGGCATGAAAGGAAAAGCTGCTGACACATTGGAATATGACCAGGCTGCTGATTGGATGAACCTTCCCCTGGACGGGGTAAAGGGATATCCTTTAAGAATGTGATCGGCAGGTCAGTGCGGTGTATATCAGACATGTGTGGGTGAAACAGGGCAATGTCAACTGGTGCATGTGTAGGTGCAGGTAGGGGAGTAACATGCTCAACGAAAGGAGGCATGTCGTCATCATCTATCCACCCATTGCGGGTAAATGCGTAAAGGGGATCTATCTGGTCAACAAAAGGAGCATGATCAGCGGCTGCAGGGATCGGATCGGGTATAGGTGGTGCAACAATAGATATGTCAACAGGTACAGGGTCATGCTCAGGCAGAGGATCGTGAGCAGGTATAGGCTCGGGTGCAAGTATAGGCTCAGGGTCGGCTGGTCCCAGCTCAAGATCAGCGGGTACATCAAAAAGCTGATCGTCGAGAACAAAGTCAACCTCATGCTTAGTATCAATGTCAGGATCGAACTCATCATCAAACTCGAAGTCCTATGGAAGAACAGGTGCGGCAGACATAGCTGTGTTAGAATCGTAATCAGTGGGATAACGCTGCAATCCCAGTGCATGCAAAGTAGTGGATGATACAGACTCGAATGAATCAGGACCAGAATGATCAGATGAAATCTCAATGATAGGAATCTCAATGAGTGGGACAACATGATCATCATTAGCTGGAACTCCATCTCCCTGTGCAACATCAGGGGGACCATCGATGAAAAGATCGACATCATCATCAGACAAAGCATCAAAAGGCAAATCCTCGAGAGGAAAAGCCACAAGGGGAAAAGGAGCGGGGATCGGAACAAGAAATAGATCCTCGTCGGGTAAACCATCAGCTAGCGGTATATCATCGCAAAAATCCGGCATAGCAAACGGCTGGAATCATCGTCATCATCACTCTTAGTGTCAGAAGTGAAAATCTCAGGGTCTGGGGCAATCTCATCGTCCGAAACTATGGCCATAGGGTCTATAGTATCTGATAGTCCACTCTCAGATGAGGACACGGTGTCTGTAACAAAACAATCACACATATGCACATATATCAACAATCATCAAATAAGCATGTAAGTAGTAACAATGCAAGCATGTATTCATCCTAGTCTTCCCAGACTATCCCACCCAGCCTCTCAGACTGAACTACCTAGTCTCTCAGACTAAACTCCCCAGTCTCTCAGACTGAACTACCCAGTCTCTCAGACTGAACTACCCAGTCTCCCGGGCTGCCCCATCTAGTCTCTCAGACTAACTCCCCAGTCTCTCAGACTTCACTACCCAGTCTCTCAGACTGCACTACCCACTCTCTCAGACTGAAATATAAACGAATTCCTTGAAATGTATTTTGTGTCTTTTATTTGTAAAAATGTTTGTTTCCTGGATCTGGATATTTCGTGTATGCAATGAAAATATGTTATGAAAATATGTTATGAAAACATTTTCGTGAGAGCCCTAATGATCTTAGTCTAGACTCGAGAAAGAATCAAAGTTCGCTTCGATCGAAGCTCTGATACCAAGATGTCACACCCTGACTTATGCGGAAGCGTGGTTATTGGTGTGACTTTCTTAATACCATAACATTCAATCATAACAACAGCAATATGATTAAAACCATAAGATGTTCATCCATAAAATTTAGTTTGAAAATACCAAAACTTACTTGTCTGAAACGTAGACACCAAATTTAAGTTACAACTACAACATGTTTAAATGAGTTCATGAAGACTCGATAAAAGACCTTAAATAAAACCGAGTTTAAAACCATGTATCTCGTCTAGGATTAAGTTACATCTCCTAAACCCTACGACCTCGGATGATATCCTTTTATTCCTAACGCATCTTGAACATGCAAACACCCGCCAAATCCACATAATTTCCTGAAATACATGTAGTTTAAAAACATCAACAAAAGTTGAGCGAGTTCATGTGTTTGTGTATGTATAAAATCTTTAAAAACAGTATATGTATGTTTGTAAATCCTGGTATGAAAGCAAACAAGGAAAAGATCACCAATGGTTTGCAAGGCCACTGATATGTTTGACGGCGTAGGAAGGCTCAAACCTAGCAAATTTGTACCGGGCTTCCGTCTGGGGGACATGAACTCACTGTCTTGCGTCTTCGGTAGTCGTAACTCAAATCCCTTCAGCAAACACGACTACCTACAATGTACTAACGTCTATTAGACGAACGGGTCGTGCCTTGTCTTAGTATTAATGTTTTTGAGTTACGTTTCTGATATCATTCCAATATAATTATTGTCAAAATAATTAATATTTCAACTTAAATTATATTTATAATTTTGGAATAATAGTTAAACAACATTCTTGTAATAATACTTCTTAAGTATTTATACTTATATTTCCTTCCCAAGGATGGGGTATCTCATACATGTATATTCATATTCTTGTATTTGTCAAGTATTCTTATACTTAACTTCTGATTAATTATTCCGGAATAAATATCCAATACATATTTCCAAAATATATGTTTTATTACTTAGAAAAATTATTCATAATTTTTCTTTTGACAAAACTTATTTGTAGTTCCAAATTAATATATTTCAAGTCTCACTTCAGAAAATATATATAAACTTATGTTATCAAAAATAATGTATTCCAAGAAAATATATATATTTTTCCCAAAAATATTATACTTCCTAGTAATTTCAAGAAAATATATTTTTACTTCTCGAAAATGATATACTTTCTCTTTGTCAAAAATATGATATAACTTGGTAATATTTGGAAAAATCATATTTTTGCTTCTTTGTATCCAAAATATCATTTACCAAAAATATATTTATAAGCATATTTTCAGGAATATTTTGGTAAGTTACATTTCTAGTTCGATTTCACAATATTTTGTGTGTAACTTATATATTTATTCCATATGGTTTTTGGTAATTTGTTGGATTGTAATTTCTTGGTGTTTTTGTTAAGTTATATTATTTTAACTTAAAATAATATAATTATTACACCAAGTATACAAATATTCACACACATCATGTCTTTAATGTATATATATTCTAAATATATATTTACCCATTTTTATTTATAAAAACAAACCTCCAATATTTGTATTTTTGTAACAAGAATTATGGCAATGTTTATATTGAAAAACTCATGCTCAAAATACACTTGTAAATATTTGTTTGAAAATATTTTTCTAAGTGTTTATATTTTTAGAAAATTTTGCCATAGTTTCCCTTAAAAATGGAGGTGTCCATGCTATCAAAGCATATCATTTTCTTTTCAAAATCATCGCAAAGAGTCAACAATCAACCCTAAGCAACTTACACTTGCTAATTTGCCATAATCATGTGATTTACATAACAACATGAACTTGAAGTTTCATAAAAACTTGCAGTACCTTGGTAGCATGTTTAGTACGTTTAGTTACCCTCCAAAACGTATTTCCTTCTTTATAAACTTCATTCTTGAAAGATTTAGGTGTTTACAACTTGTAAACATGTTGTACAAAAACGTTTCTTTATGAAATCTTCTTGTTTCTCAAGTGTTTCTACAGTTGTTTTATCACCAAAAATAGTGTATGTTTTAGTAAGAACCAAGATCTTCTAAAACTCATATTTTGAACTTCGTTCTTTTGGAAAACCATTCATAAATCTTAGATCCATAAGATTATTAACTCACTTTGATTATTATTTTTCGAGAAATCACTTTGTTCTTCAAGTTCATGCTTACACATGAGGATGATCATCTTGTTTTATCACGTAATCATCCTCTTACTTGCTAGATCATGTGTTTATTCACAATCTAGCAAGCTCCTTATGATGATCAACATCATAATCTCAAGAAAATAACAATCAAGTATCATACATACACTAAACAACATAGTTTCATCAAAATTTCATCATATATCAAGCTTATGTTCATGTTTCTTGATTAGGTTCTTTAGTGTTCTTCATGATTTTCATCACATATCATCTTTTAACCAACTATATTAGAAGTAACAAGAGATTATAAGGGCCTTACTACTAGCTCTATGGCTAGGGATGAACACAAGAAGTTGAAGATGACAAAAGTGATGGATAAAAGCAAGTGAAAGAGGTCCTTCAATCTCTAGAGCCACCAAGCTTCTTTAGACACCTTCTAGCACCTTGTGATGAATGTGGAATGGATGAAGAAAGCTTGACAATGGTGGTGGTGTGGTTGTTGGAGTTCGGCCGAGAGGGGGAAGAAGGAGGGGGAGTGAGTTGTGTGAAGTTGATGAATGAAGTTAGAACTCTCAAGGTTTAACTTATAACCATATTACTACATAAACTCTTGGATAATATGTCCCTTAGAGTACAAGACATATCTATTAAACAATTGTGTAATATGTCCCTTGGATAATGTGTAAGGGGCCTTGGTGGCCATGAGACAGGTGGGGGGGGGGTCTAGTATAGGTTTCAACCAATTAGTTATCATATAGTTCAAAACCAAGTATTAGTTAGGTGTTTTAGTCACTAGATATTTTTAGTGGGTGTTAGGGTGTTCGGGGATCATAATTAGCTCAGAAATAATAAAACAATGCTTCTAGTGTAACTTTGGTGTTTCGGGTAGTGTCCGGTTGTTCGGTTAGATACCGGTTCGTTAAAGTGCTAAACTATACTGTTTAGTGATCTTTATGTACCCTTTTGTGACACTTTTAATTCTCAACACTTAGGAAAGCATTCAGGACCATTTAGTCATATTTTTGCATGATACTAGCTTGTTAAAAAGCTGATTTTTGCTGAATTATGCAGAATTCTGCACTTTATGTGGGTTTTAGGCACTTCCCGGCACTTAAACTATCACTTAGGAATGCAGTTTTGTGGTCGTTACTTCCCTACACACCATACTAGTGTAGTACTTATTCTCTGGCTCACACTGTGTCTCAAAACAACGTCTGTCTATATACTGATCCTCGTCAGCATTTTTCTGAGTTATCCGCTAACTGTGCTAACTGTGCTTTGTGCATCATTTATGTTAATATGGTTTGCATGTAATAATGAAGTGACATCATGCAATATGTGATGCACATGTAAGTATGATACAGTAATCAGAAAGTAATTAATTGTAATTCAGCACAGTCATTAAGCATTAATTAATTGTACGGATACCTGGATTTTTGATGGTTGTCACAGCTGACTAGTTACTACAGGACTTAATTATCCTTAGTGGGAAGTTGGTCGGATTAGATATCAGATCTTTAGTCAATTGTCAAAGTCATAAGTCATTACATGTTCAAATGGATTCATTGCCTACGTGGTTTCTCCTTCTGATTGATCTCAAACTCATGTTCCCAGTCGTTTGGTTATCTTAGTTCGTCTTAGTTAGTTTAATTTAGATATTAGTTAATTAAAAACCCTCAAAACCCAAATAAACCAATTAAGTAATTAGTTGAGTCAGAGTCTAGTTTAGCGTCGCTAGTGTCTCGTGGTTCGATACTCGGACTTCATTAGGCTTTACAACGTTCGATAGGTACACTTTCCTGTTAGTGGTCTAGCATTTAGCGAGTCTTAGTTTATAAATTTAAAACTAGGGTTTCTAGATTAGGTTAGTTTTTATAGACCATATTCTTCACATCAACAGTCGATTGTATTAACCTCGTAGTAACACAAACTAATACCATGATAATCACAACATGCCAGAAAGAAAATACCATAATTTACATATCGTCATAACTTGTTACATTTTTTTTTTCAAAAGATACAAAAGGGCTAGAGGCTACATCCCCTCGGCTTACAAGTTTAGATAATACACAAGAAGGTAAAAGTTTCTTCCATGTTCTATCTTCGTACCCAAAAGTAGTATCATCATGTCACAGCTACTGGGGTGGGGTGGGGAGGTCGTGTCTCGAGTGCTGCCCTAACCGCAGCTAAGCCCCCTCGATAATCCTCATCCTATGATCGTGTGTAGCTACCCTAGTACGAATCTCTGAAATCTCATGATCAGACATACCCAATAGTGTGCTGAAGCTGAAATTGAGGTGCTTAAGGAATTATAATTACAATGATATCAATATATAGACACTAATCTAGGGTTAGGAAACTTGATTCCCAAGTTAGGCCCAAGCCCACATAGTGATAACTAGGGCCGGCAAAATTAAAACCCTAATTTAAGTGTCAAATAAAGATGTGTGGGCCAACCCAAGGCTAGGGCAGGCCACCATCCCTTGATCGGGCTTCCACACCAATTCGCCCAACAGATACATCAGTCACAGGTATCTATGGAATTTTACTTGGTGTTCAGCTTGGAAGGCCTTGGGCCTTCCGTAAGTCAACCGACCAAGAAATTTAAGAATCTCATCAATCAATATAACATGCAAACCAATCACGAAAGGAACAATCGCGAAAACTTGTGAATGTATAGGATCAAGAAATGCAGCCCAAACGAGACCGACATTGCAACAAGCAACCATGGGTTAACCCATGCTAGCATGGTCAGAAGGCTCTCGTCTTCCGAAAGGACGTTTAGGGAATTAAACATCTCGATGGGTACCAATACGGAAAGTGAGATTGTCATGGCTTTGACTTTTCCACCTTGGAAATAGTCACAAGGGTTCGAGTCAGAATTAAACGTTTGGTCTCCGGCTTTGAAAGGTTAAACCATGAAATTTTCCCATTTTGCATTGACCCCAATTTGCAAGCTGGGCGTTGGTGACTAGTGTGACAACCCTCGTAATTACATGTATTCCTACGATTATTTAATGATAATTAAAGTGCTTAGTGACTGTGTTGAATTACTTAATTGTTTCCTGATTACTGTGTCATACTTACATGTGCTTGTTAACATACTAGTCATGTGCAGAAAATTGACTAAATGGCCCTGAATGTTTTCCTAAGTGTTAGGAATTAAAAGTGTTACAAAAATATATATATAAAAGACACTTTACGGAATAATTAAACACTTTAACGGAATGATATCTAACCGAACAACCGGACATTACCCGGGACACTAAATTTTTGTCAAATACATTGTTATTGTTTTTAACTTGTCATGATCCCCGTTCACCATAACACCCACTAAATATTTAGTAACTAATTCAAGTAAACATACATTTGGTTTCTAACTAATAAGTAACCATCTAGTTGCAATTTTTCAATTTACCCCCCCCCCCATAAAACTGAATTCGGTCCTTAAGTGGACCCACACAATCACCAACTTATCTTCATACCATGCCTTCTTCATTCTACCTCATATTATAATAGATTCGTTACTTCTAAATCTAAACAAAATATAAGGAACATCCATATAAGTATGGCACCTACTTACACCATATCATTCCATAGATTCACTCCCTCACTTCACATCTCTCTCTCCCTCTTTCGGCTCCACCCCAAACCACCACCATCACCACCGCTTAAACATCATCATCTTCATCAATATTAAGTTCCATTCAAGCTTTGAAGGTGATTCAAGAAGGTTGCACTTGTGAAGCTTCGAAAGGGCTTTGTTCTTGCTTGTTCATCATCACTTTTCACCACCTTCTTCATTAGATTCTTCCCTAGCCTTGAGCTAGTAGTAAGCTCTTGTTTAACTCTTGATCATCTTGCTTTTATGGTTAAAAGTTGTAGTAAGATTTGTATGTTAAAACACTAAAAGAGTTAGAACAAGAAACTTGAACATAAAAGTTTCATAAAGATTTACATGAAGTGTTGTAGTAGGATGTTGTAGGGAACATGTTGCTGATTTCTTGATGATCTACTTGTTAATATTAATGTTAAAGGTCGTTGTTGTTCACTAAACATGTTAACGGAATCAATCGAACATGCGTTCGAAAGTAGGGAACTGAAAACAGAAAGCTGGCTGGAGTTTACAGCCAACTAGTTGGCTGTAACCAGACCGTAACTTAACGAAAAACTGATTTTCTGAAGTCTAGATTTATGTATTATGAAATACGGTTCTAATGGCACTAAAATCATAATTTTTGGACTTGGTTTACTATTTTTAAAGACCCGTTTTGTAACAGCAGCTCAAGCTGCATTTTTACTGCTGAAAATAAGCATTCTTTTTTCCGTCATAACTTGTATTCTGTGTAGAGTCAGATAATGAAATTTGTACTGTAAATGACCACCGATGTATTTGTAATTCTCCCACTGGAATTTCGTAAATCGGACTTATGAGGAATTTTAAATAAATTATTCCGTAGACTGCAATCAGAAAAAGAAGAATCTGATTGCAGTTCGGTAAATGATTTTTTATAAAGTATTGGTAATGAATTGGCTCCCGATAATTTTACACAATAATATTTGGATCGTCTAGCACCTTCTGTAAAAAGTTGGGAATTTTTGGAACAGGGTAACTATTTTATTAAAACTCCCGAAAACAGCCCAGTTTTTAATATAAAAGCTGAAAAGACATAAGTATTAATTTGTGTGTCTGAATGTCGGGTAGGTTATCTGAGAATGGTCCAACATGTTATATGTCAATAAAAGTCTTATGTGCAATGTCGTATGCTTGCTTATGAACGGGAATAGATGGGAGGCTTATATGGGCATAAACCGTTAAAGTGATGCATGTTATGTGGTAGATGCGTGTAGGAATTTCATGCTTATTTGAAGACACTAATAAACTAAGTGGTAATCATACTAGGACGTGATTAACCGACCTTGACTGTTAGCTATTTTGAGAGTCAAACCGAGCAATCGAGGTGAGTTCACACACTTTCTAAGGCATGGGATTCCCGGTGGTTGGGAATGGGTTAAAGAATTTAAAACGGAATCTACATATCCTCCTTGGATAGGATATGTACGGCCATCCTCCATAGGTAGGATGCCAATATTAATCATGTGTATTCTCCTTGGGCCGAATACGTACGTTCGTCCTCCTTGGGTAGGACAACAACCTTACAACTTACTAGACAAAATTCTATCATGAAGTCCCTCAATTTATATCGACTTAATCGCCGAGGCCAATGGCGAGCGGGTCATTAGTTAATAGCGTTATTAGGTTTAACAAACCTCACACCGTGCCAGTCGGACGGGCGTGTTCTAATGGACTATGGCAAACTGTCAAGGATGATAGACACTGATGTAGGGCACAACTTATTTACGTTAGTAGTCGATATGGTACGGTCTAGTGGTTTACATGGGGAAGCCCCCACTGATCATGGATATGGTTTGGGTAATAAAGAATGAACTGGTTAATCATACTTTCAACTATGGGGTAACCCCCACGGCAAATATGCCAACGAAAGACAAACCATGTTTTCGAAAACAACTTAAAACTAAACAACCAACTGTGCACTCACTCAACTTTGTTGTTGACGCTTATGGAGCTTGCACGGGGAGGAGGTCGTTGTGGGATGTGGACTGTTATGTCCCGTGCTAAATATTTAACCTTTATGAACTTATTAAACTTACGTATTGGACTTTAAACTTATGAACTATGGAACTTATGTTTTGGGTTTTACTTTTAATGCTTCCGCTGTTTAATTCGAACTTAGTTAACTAGCTTTGGTCACCAATTGTATTGTGGTTGATTTTATTTACTTATTACGTTGTTCAATATGATTGGTGGCTCGATCCTGGTCACGTCACGCCTCCAAGCGGTGGTACTCCGCATGTGGATTTTGGGGGTGTGACAGATTGGTATCAGAGCCATTGGTTATAGTGAACTTGGTTTTAAAAAGGGAAAAGCTTTTTTGACAAAACCAGACTATAACCTGTACAGTGCTCAACGATCCACAACGACGCTTCGCTCCACGTGCAAGACTCGACACAATAGGTGGTATGATTTGTGTTATATTGTCGGTTAGATAGTTCACACTGTGCATTAGCTAACGTGATAACTGCTATTTGAACCTTGTGTGCTTACTCTCTGTTATCGTCCAACACTTACGCACTCTCGCGACACTTTTCTCACTTACGTTGCTACATTGTGAAGATCATGAGCGGACGCGGAGGACGTATCAACGTCACTCAAGCCCAGTTGACGGCTCTGATCAACGAACGAGTTGCTGAGGCACTCGTAGCTGTTCCTGCAGGAGGTATAACCTGCCATATCAACCCATCTTAGGATGTTTAGATCCTACCTTCGCAAACCAACCCTCGTGCTTAACCTTGTCTTTTATTCTCGCGCAACAGGTCAGCATGCTCAGCCTCCTGTGTGCACGTTCAAAACCTTCATGGATTGCCGACCTAGTACTTTCAGCGGCACAGAAGGAGCTGTAGGTCTTCTTCACTGGTTCGAGAAGCTCGAGTCTATTTTCGAGATGTGTGAATACCCTGAAGATCGTAGGGTGAAATATGCTACTAGAACACTCGAAGGTGCTGCGTTAACCTGGTGGAAGGCATAGGTTCAACTGGTTGGGTTGGCGGTTGCTAATGCCACACCATGGAACGGTTTCAAAGAACTGATCAAAGAAGAGTACTGCAGTCGTGACAACATCCACAAGCTGGAGGTGGAATTTTTCAATTTGAAGATGACGGGGTCTGAGATCGAGGTATACATGAAGAGGTCAAATGAGCTAGCCATCTTGTGCCCTACTATGGTGGACCCTCCCAGCAAGCGCATTGAGCTATACCTTAAGGGCTTGGTGCCAGAAATTCAGAGTCACGTAACCTCAGCTAATCTTGGCACCATACAACAAATCATCAAGTTGGCTCATCGTCTCACTGATATGGCAGTTGAGCAAAACAGGCTGCCCAAGCGTATTAGCGCTACTACTTCTGATGCTCCCAACGACAATAAGCGCAAGTGGGATGGAAATTTGGGCAAGGGTTCTGCTTCAGCTTACTCCCAGCAGCGAAAGACAAACGAGTACAGGAGCCCCGGTCAGCAGTCTTCTGGGAATCAAGGTCAGGGTGGGTACAAGGGAAATCACCCTAAGTGCAATCGATGTAATCTGCACCACAGCGGGCAGTGCAACAAGGGTCGCTATTAGAGATGTCAAAAGCTGGGTCATGAAGCTAAGGATTTCAGGAGCCCGCGTCCTACGAATCAGAATCGCCAACAACAACAAGCTCCACAGAACCACCAGCAGTAGCAACAGCAGGGCAATAAAGGATGCTTTCAGTGTGGCGCTGAAGGCCACTTTAGGAGGAACTGCCCTCAGCTGAACCAGAATCAGAACAACCAAGGAAACGGGAACCACAATGGAAACAACAATGGAGGCAACAACTGAGGCAACAACGGAGGTAACAATAATGGCAATGGCGCCCGAGGTCGTGCCTTCGTGATTGGTCAGGGTGATGCAAGGAACGATCCCAACGTTGTGATGGTTAAGTTTCTTCTGGATGATTTCTTTGTTACTGTTTTATTTGATTCGGGTGCCGACACTAGCTATGTGTCCTTAAAAGTTAGCCAAATGCTTAAGCGCACTCCAAGGCTTCTGAACACCAAACACATGGTAGAAATAGCAAACGGTAAAAGTCTTGAAGCCACACACGTAGTTAAGGACTGTAACCTCGTCCTAGCTGGTCAGACTTTCCATATCGATCTAATTCCTATCGTTCTGGGTAGTTTTGACGTTATTATCGGGATGGATTGGTTATCTCGTCAGCAAGCGGAAATTCTTTGCAACGAGAAGATTGTCCGCATCCCTCGTCCTAGTAAAGAACCCCTCGTAATTCGTGGTGACAAGAGTGGTGCTGTTGTGGGCATCATCTCTTTCCTTAAGGCCCAGAAGTGTTTGCGCAAGGGCCACACTGCTATTCTAGCCCTTGTTTCTGATACATCCTCGGAAGAAAGGAAGATAGAAGACATTCCTTTTGTGCGCGACTTTCCTAAGGTATTTCCTGAGGAATTACCTGGTCTCCTGCCCCATCGCCAAGTTGAGTTTCAAATCGAGCTAGCTCCTGGAGCAGCGCCCATAGCTCGAGCACCCTATCGTCTAACTCCATCAGATCCTGAAGAACTATCTATGCAACTACAAGAACTCCTAGAAAAGGGCTTCATACGACCTAGCTCTTCGCCTTGGGGAGCTCCAGTGTTATTCGTGAAGAAGAAAGACGGTACCTTCAGGATGTGTATTGACTACAGCGAACTCAACAAGGTGACCGTGAAGAATCGTTATCCTCTTCCACGCATTGACGATTTGTTCGACCAGTTGCAAGGATCGACTTATTACTCTAAGATTGATTTGAGATCGGGCTACCATCAGCTGAGAGTCCGAGAGGAGGACGTCTCCAAAACAGCATTCAGAACTCGTTACGGCCATTACGAGTTTCTGGTTATGCCTTTCGAATTAACGAATGCCCCTGCGGTCTTCATGGATCTCATGAACCGAGTGTGCAAGCCTTACCTGGATAAGTTTATCATAGTGTTCATCGACGACATCCTGATCTATTCTAAGAGTCAGGAGGAACACGAGAAACATCTAAGGCTTATTCTGGAACTTCTTCGAAAAAAAGCAGTTGTATGCCAAGTTTTTGAAATGTGACTTCTGGCTTCGCGAAGTCCACTTTCTAGGCCATGTGGTAAACAAGGATTTGATTCATGTGCATCCATCCAAGGTTGACTCGATAAAGAACTGGCCTGCACCCCGTACACCAACAGAAATCCGCCAATTCTTGGGTTTGGCAGGGTATTACAGAAGGTTTATCAAGGATTTCTCAAAGATCGCGCAACCTCTAACTTCACTAACTCAAAAGGGTGTCACCTATCGCTGGGGTGATGCACAGGAATCTGTGTTCCAGCACTTGAAAGATAGGCTTTGTAGCGCGCATATCCTCTCATTGCCTGAAGGCACATATGATTTGTGGTTTATTGCGACGCTTCCATCCAAGGACTTGGTTGCGTGTTGATGCAACGTGATAAGGTCATTGCCTACGCATCGCGCCAACTTAAGGTTCACGAAAGGAACTACACTACGCACGACTTGGAACTGTGAGTAGTTGTTTTCGCACTTAAGATATGGAGACATTACCTCTACAATACCAAGTGCACCATTTACACCGATCACAGGAGTCTCGAGCATATCTTCAAGCAAAAGGAGTTAAACATGCGATAACGTCGATGGGTTGAACTCTTGAACGATTACGAATGCGCGATCAGGTACCATCCGGGCAAGGCCAATGTTGTGGCGTACGCCCTTAGTCGAAAGGATACTATACCTAAGCGTGTATGTGCGTTACAACTTACCATCCAATCTAGTCTTCCTGCCCAAATTCGTGATGCTCAGGTCGAAGCATTGAAAACAGAAAACATCAGGGCTGAGTCCCTACGAGGATCGAGGCAGCGGCTAGAACAAAAGGAAGACGACACTTACTATGTAACAGGGCGCATCTGGGTTCCGCTTTACGGAAACTTACGCGAGCCTGTGATGGACGAAGCGCACAAGTCTCGTTATTCGGTACACCCTGATTTGGATAAGATGTACCACGATCTCAAGACTACGTATTGGTGGCCTGGTATGAAAGCTCACATAGCAACCTAAGTTAGCAAATGTTTGACTTGTGCGAGAGTCAAGACTGAATATCAGAAACCATCAGGCCTACTTCAACAATCAGAGATCCTGAAATGGAAATGGGAGCAAATTTCCATGGATTTAGTTACCGGCCTGCCTAGATCCCAATGCGGAAATGATACCATATGGGTGATCATAAATCGACTGACTATGTCTGCACACTTCTTGGCTATCAAGGAAACCAACAAGTTTTCTACTCTAGCAGACATCTACCTAAAGGAAGTAGTATCAAGGCACGGAGTGCCAACCTCCATCATTTCTGATCGTGACGCGCGTTTTACTTCTGAACTGTGGCAAGCCATGCACAAGTCTTTTGGCTCACGTTTAGATATGAGCACCGCTTATCATCCACAGACGGATGGGCAGTCTGAACGCACCATCCAGACCCTTGAAGACATGCTTAGGGCATGTGTAATTGATTTTGGTAATGGCTGGGAATAGCACCTCCCGTTAGTGGAGTTTTCATACAACAAGAGTTACCACACCAGTATCCAAGCTGCTTCGTTTGAGGCATTGTACGGACGTAAATGCCGATCACCTCTTTGTTGGGCAGAAGTTGGTGACAGCCAAATCACTGGCCCAGAACTGGTAGTAGATACGACCGAGGGAATTGCTCAGATACGACAGCGAATGGCGGCAACTCGTGACCGTCAGAAAAGCTACGCGAATAAGCGCAGGAAACCACTCGAGTTCTAGGTTGGGGATCGGGTGCTACTTAAAGTCTCACCTTGGAAAGGTGTAGTTCGTTTTGGGAAACGAGGCAAGCTCAATCCGCGTTATGTCAGACCATTCGAAATCATTGAGAAAATTGGCAAAGTCGCCTACAAGCTGAATCTACCGGCCGAACTCAGCGGAGTTCACAATGTGTTCCATGTGTCGAATTTGAAGAAGTGTCTGTCAGATGAGACCCTCATAGTTCCTTTAAAGGAGCTCACTATCGACGACCAGCTGGGATTCGTCGAAGAACCAGTAGAGATTACGGATCAAGATGTTAAAATTCTCAAGCGCACCAGGATACCTCTTGTTCGAGTTCGTTGGGATTCCCGTCGTGGCCCAGAGTATACCTGGGAACGAGAAGACCAAATGAAACTCAAGTATCCCTAGCTGTTTAAGAAAAGTGCGACCACTACTGAGACTGAAGCTACAGCAAAATTTCGGGACGAAATTCCAAATCAATGGGGGGATGATGTGACACCCCAGGAAAAGCCAGTAAACACCGCAACTTAACTAGCTTCCTCAGTAACCACGCACTAAATTTCGGGATGAAATTTTCTTAACAGGGGAGAATGTGACAACCCTCGTAATTACATGTATCCGTACGATTATTTAATGATAATTAAAGTGCTTAGTGACTGTGTTGAATTACTTAACTGTTTCCTGATTACTGTGTCATACTTACATGTGCTTGTTAACATACTAGTCATGTGCAGAAAATTGACTAAATGGCCCTGAATGTTTTCCTAAGTGTTAGGAATTAAAAGTGTTACAAAAATATATATATAAAAGACACTTTACGGAATAATTAAACACTTTAACGGAACGATATCTAACCGAACAACCGGACATTACCCGGGACACAAAATTTTTGTCAAATACATTGTTATTATTTTTAACTTGTCATGATCCCCGTTCACCATAACACCCACTAAATATCTAGTAACTAATTCTAGTAAACATACACTTGGTTTCTAACTAATAAGTAACCATCTAGTTGCAATTTTTCAATTTACCCCCTCTCCCATAAAACCGAAATCGGTCCTTAAGTGGACCCACACAATCACCAACATATCTTCATACCATGCCTTCTTGATTTTATCTCATATTATAATAGACTGGTTACTTCTAAATCTAAACAAAATATAAGGAACATCCATATAAGTATGGCACCTACTTACACCATATCATTCCATAGATTCACTCCCTCACTTCACATCTCTCTCTCCCTCTTTCGGCTCCACCCCAAACTGCCACCATCACCACGACTTAAATATCATCATCTTCATCAATATCAAGTTCCATTCAAGTTTTGGAGGTGATTCAAGAAGGTTGCACTTGTGAAGCTTCAAAAGGGCTTTGTTCTTTCTTGTTCATCATCACTTTTCACCACCTTCTTCATTAGATTCTTCCCTAGCCTTGGGCTAGTAGTAAGCTCTTGTTTAACTCTTGATCATCTTGCTTTTATGGTTAAAAGTTGGAGTAAGATTTGTATAATAAAACACTAAAAGAGTTAGAACAAGAAACTTGAACATAAAAGTTACATAAAGATTTACATGAAGAAGTGTTGTAGTAGGATGTTGTAGTGAACATGTTGCTAATTTCTTGATGATCTACTTGTTAATATTAATGTTAAAGGTCATTGTTGTTCGCTAAACATGTTAACGGAATCAATCGAACATGCGTTAGAAAGTAGGGAACTGAAAACAGAAAGCTGGCTGGAGTTTACAGCCAACTTCAGTTGGCTGTAACCAGACCGTAACTTAACGAAAAACTGATTTTCTGAAGTCTAGATTTATGTATTATGAAATACGGTTCAAATGGCACTGAAATCATAATTTTTGGACTTCGTTTACTATTTTCAAAGACCCGTTTTGTAACAGCAGCTCAAGCTGCATTTTTACTGCTGAAAATAAGCGTTCTGCTTTCTGTCATAACTTGTATTCTGTGTAGAGTCAGATAATGAAATTTGTACTGTAAATAACCACCGATGTATTTGTAATTCTCTCCCACTGGAATTTCGTAAATCGGACTTACGAGGAATTTTAAATAAACTATTCCGTGGACTGCAATCAGAAAAAGAAGAATCTGATTGCAGTCCGCTAAATGATTTTTTATAAAATATTGGTAATGAATTGGATCCCGAGATTTTTACACAATAATATTTGGATCGTCTAGCACCTTCTGTAAAAATTTGGGAATTTTTGGAAAAGGGTAACTATTTTATTAAAACTCCCGAAAACAGCCCAGTTTTGAATATAAAAGCTGAAACGACATAAGTAGTAATTTGCGTGTCTAAATGTCGGGTAGGTTATCTGAGAATGGTCTAACATGTTATATGTCAATAAAAGTGTTATGTGCAATGTCGTATGCTTTCTTATGAACGGGAATAGATGGGAGGCTTATATGTGCATAAACCGTTAAAGTGATGCATGTTATGTGGTAGATGCGTGTAGGAATTTCGTGCTTATTTGAAGTCACTAATAAACTAAGTGGTAATCATACTAGGACGTGATTGACCAACCTTGACTGTTAGCTATTTTGAGAGTCAAACCGAGCAACCGAGGTGAGTTCACACAGTTTCTAAGGCATGGGATTCCCGGTGGTTGGGAATGGGTTAAAGAATTTAAAACGGAATCTACATATCCTCCTTGGGTAGGATATGTACGGCCATCCTCCATAGGTAGGATGCCAATATTAATCATGCGTATTCTCCTTGGGCAGAATACGTACGTTCGTCCTCCTTGGGTAGGACAACAACCTTAAAACTTACTAGACAAAACTCTATCATGAAGTCCCTCAATTTATATCGACTTAATCGCCGAGGCCAATGGCGAGCGGGTCATTAGTTAATAGCGCTATTAGGTTTAACAAACCTCACACCGTGCCAGTCGGACGGGCGTGTTCTAATGGACTATGGCAAACTGTCAGTGATGATAGACACTGATGTAGGGCACAACTTATTTGCGTTAGTAGTCGATATGGTACGGTCTAGTGGTTTACATGGGGAAGCCCCCACTGATCATGGATATGGTTTGGGTAATAAAGAATGAACTGGTTAATCATACTTTCAACTATGGGGTAACCCCCACGGCAAATACGCCAACAAAAGAGAAACCATGTTTTCGGAAACAACTTAAAACTAAGCAACCAACCGTGAACTCACTCAACTTTGTTGTTGACTCGTTGTTACATGCCTTACAGGTCGCTAGACGCTTATGGAGCTTGCACGAGGAGGAGGTCGTTGTGGGATGTGGACTGTTATGTCCCGTGCTAAATATTTAACCTCTATGAACTTATTAAACTTATGTATTGGACTTTAAACTTATGAACTATGGAACTTATGTTTTGGGTTTTACTTTTAATGCTTCCGCTGTTTAATTCGAACTTAGTTAACTAGCTTTGGTCACCAATTGTATTGTGGTTGATTTTATTTACTTATTACGTTGTACAATATGATTGGTGGCTCGATGCTGGTCACGTAACGCCTCCAAGCGGTGGTACTCCGTGTGTGGATTTTGGGGGTGTGACAACTAGGGTGTGACCATCTTGACTTAGGTCAATGCGAAAAGAAATTCATGAGTGTACCAAATGACGAAAACGTCCAATTACCTACACATAAAGTAGATTTTAAAAGTTAAAACAACATAAAAAGCAAAACTTTTGTCAATTTGGATTCATCTCTAACGTCCCAAACATTTAATATTAAAACGTTTAGCTAGACATGAGACATATCAAATGGGTTGAACAAAGTCAAAGAAAAACCCTTTTTTTCACAAATTAAAATACTACATCTTAGAAGGCATGGTCAGTTGTTTAGGCCATGCCTTTTTCACTTGACCCCTAAGTCCCCCAACTTATAGTTTTGTACATTTAACCCCCAAATTTATAGATTTTGTACATTTAACTCCCATCTTTTTGGTAACTGACATATTGACTGCTAACTTATTAAATTGACACCTCATCTTCCTCCAACATTTCAATTTTGTTGTTTAAATTACTCTTATGACTATACACCACAACGTGGGTGACATTATAATCTTTTTTATCTATGTCTAACCATGTTAATGTCACAAACATAACGAGTGTAACAAAGTAATAAAGAAGTCATGTCACATGCAAGTATCACATGTTGATGTCATCATTGTAACACGTTTACCGAAGTTGCAAATGGGATGTTGCCGCCGCAATGCATGGCATGGGTAAAAATCCAGTTTTAGATTATAATTGAAATAATATACTTTTTGTTATTATATTTGACTTCTTTATTTTTATGGACTAAGAATGTTTTAGGTCAACATAACACAATTCAAAACCGTTTTCTCAAGTGATATATAAAACGGGTCAAGCATGTAGAAAGTCGCCTATTTTCAAATATTTAGATTATTTTTCAAAAAAAGAACAGAAGTCTTAATTTAACTTAAGTGACCCAACCCGTTTTGACTTGTTATATGAGCTGCTACTTATTATTGATATGAAGTGAAAGAAAAATATCGGAATAAAAACCATGCACTAATTGCAAGGAGCTTTTTCATGATGTATTTATTGGGTGGATTAAACCCCGAGGTAGTGGTGGGGGGACCATCAGTGACCAGATTGACCCATAGAAGCTGAACGGGAATCAGACCTTCTAGGATACCGATAGCAGCAATTAAGAATATAGAGGCAACCTCGCCGATATTTGAGGAAATCATATAGCTGGAATATAGGATTAAAATTTTCTAACCAAATTAAATTCTACGGTATGAAATTATAATTATATAGGAATGATTAAAGATGACCTTGGGTGACGTCTCCAATCAAACTGAATAATATAGGCCATATATATATATATATATATATATATATATGAAGGAGGATTCTCTTATTAATAATAAGGATTTATGGAAGTGGAACAACGACAATCAAGAAGGTTTTTCGGTGAAGGCTGAAGGCTAAAATCGTAACATCGTGAAATTACGAGGGCGGGGAGGCAAAGCCGGTGGGGTTTCCACCGACTTTGTCTTTTAAGTTACAGTATAATATGCAAAATGCATATCGACTAAAATAATGAAATAAATACATGTTATATATTTGGGTGATAATAATTGAAAATGCTAAAAATAAGAATTACAACCCTCCTAGTGTGTCAAAATCTTGATTATTTTATGTACGTTTTCAGTTCGTCTACATTAGAGTTGGTTCCGAATCGAATGGGCTCATATACAATAGATCATATTCGACGTTATAAATTCAAGTTACTCTAAGTTTCGATCTCGCTGCAACGCACTAGGGGTAAAATTTCAACCCTTGATTATGTTTTTTTTTTTTTTGTACATTTCCTATGTATGAGTCAGGTCATATGTAAATACATTATGATTATACAATATAAATTCAGTTACTTTACATTTTGATTCAACCGCAATACTATTGAGTTAAATACAATACGTCAAAACGTGTGTTTTCATTGGGTTGATGCATCACATAACATTTGAACTAATTTATTTGATGTTTATAATGCACCCACCCAGCAACGCGCCCGGATCGAGATACTAGTTATGCTATTAAACTTCTAAAACTGTTTTCAAAGGGTAAAAATTAACAAAAAGCATGTTTACATGTTGTGTCAAGTGTCAAAAAGTTATTGCTTTCAAAACGTTTGCTGATTTGGACTAGGGCTGTCCAAAAAGCTCGCGGCTCGGAGCTCGCTCGAAACTCGCTTGGATTTAGCTTGCAAAAAGCTTGCTCAATATGGCTTGGTTTGAAAGTGAGCCGAGCTGGCTCGGCTCGGTTAGAAGGTGAGTCTAGCTCGGTATAACGCCTCGCGTTTTGTAGCTTTCCTTATTTAGCAAGTTCATTGTACTTTCCAATTATGGAAACTTGTAATCCTTTGTGTTCGTACTTCATTTCATACGTTGTAATCTGAGACTTGAATCATAATTAGAATTTCATCTTTTACATACTTGTGTTATGCGATATACATAAATACTTGATGATTATTCATGTTTGTAAACTCATACGTATTCATACTTGTTATACATACAAAATACATTTACTCTTTTATTTATGCACGACACTTATACATTGCACTTATATGCTTAAAACGCTTAAAACCATCGAGTTACACAAAATTGGAACACTGGGCTTTTGGGCCTTGCACAATCGTGCGAATGGGCCTGCCCAATCCGTCCGAAATGGCCCATCTGCCATTATAAGCCCATCCGCCACTAAGGGCCCATCCGCCCTTAACTTGCCACTTCCTCCTATAAATACAAGGTCTCCTTCTTCATTCCAAACCTTCAAGGTTCCGAAAATCTCTCTCAACTAAGCTCGAATATACTTCCTAAGAGCTCATCTCAGTCACCTTTAAAGTGAGTATGAAGCTAGTAACATCTGATTTCCATCTTATTCTTCTACTTTCTTCTGATTTTTACAAAGATTCTTCTTCATCATTCATTTGGTTTCTCAGATTCGCTTGGGCAATCTGATACGAACTCTCAAACTGTTGAGGACTAAGTTGGAAATGAAGTTAGATCCCTCAAAAACCTTTTCGCAAACTTTCTGAATTCAAACTTAACTGGATCTAAGGTTCGTCAAGCTCACAAGCTGAGTAAATAGTTGTGGATTCGAGAAGTAACCAATTCTAGTTGAGTAGGTGATCAATTCAAACAAAACCGAGCTGACTCACCTAGGAAACAACCATATCCATCCAAATGGCAGACGCATCCATCTTAACGAGACCTCCCCATTCATGCGAATGTGACACCCCCATTCGTACGAATGCAACTGTTCCTCATGTTCTGACGATTTTCAAGTGTTGAATGACTTCCAGATAGCTATTCTTCATATGGTTAATTATGGAACATCCGTGTGTTTTCTGTGGGATCCTTGGTTTCCAATCTAGAACCACCACCTCACTTAAACTCGTAAACGAACACCCAAACAACTTCCTAGATCTAGAACAAGTGAACCCCATCTAGCCTCCGACACTTAGGATTACCTTTCCATGTCGTGTTGGCACACCTATGTTGTACATTGTTTGATTGTTTGGTAAACTTTACATTCTGTTATTTCCTTTCTGTAATCATGACCAACCGATTAGTTTAACTGATTTGTGCTTTGGTGATCAATAATAAGGTTTTAACCTCCATGCATGACTTCTATGAGAGTTCTGATATTACTGGACTAATAATGTACTAATACCATAACTAATAAACTTAACAAAAAATGCGAACGTAATAGATTAGTAGTTAAAAAGTTCAAAACAATAATCTGTCAATCAACTGTCCAATTCGTACGAATGTGCCCATTTGTACGAATGGCACATCCGTTCCTGATACACTTGTCTGAACAATTCGTATTTTTGTTTCTGTTATTCTGGTTTCGTGTTCCTTGTCATTGATTTTGTCGGGCAAGCTTGGACCCGTAAAACCATAGAAATATTAGTGTCAGACGAGTGCACAAACAGAATACACTTTCTGTCTATTTTTACTTAATACTTTCATAATATACTAGGTACTTTAATTATGTAAACTTAATCCTCCAACTCTGACTCACACCTTCGTTTGCCTATACGGTAACCTCAGTGTTCCTGTACTAATTCCATCTGTCACACCCTGACTTTTGTGGAAGCGTACTATGTGTGACTTGCTTAATATCATTGCATTCAATTATAACAAACAACTATATGATTAAAACCATGATGTTCATCCATTAATATGTTTCAAAATAATACAACCCAAATTGTTTAGTACCAACCATCGACTTCGAGTTTATGTTACAAACCATTTAACTAAAACAAGTTCCATAAAGGACTTCAAACAAAAGACATATAAAAACCAAGGATTTGACTCGTATGTCTTATCTAAGATAAAACATTCAAGTCAAACCCTTCAAAAGTTCGGATGACATCATTTCTTGTAAACACTTCTTGAAACCTTTCAGACTTCTCTAGATCCATCAATTTCCTGAAATACATGTAGTTTAAAAACATCAACAAAAGTTAAGCAAGTTCATGTGTTTTTGTATGTGTGCACGAATAACCTGGCAAACATTTGTATGTATGCCTTTGTAAACCGGTATGAAAGCATCTATGAACAGATCAATTAATATGTAGCTAATACATTAATATGTGTGCAATGGTGTAGGAAGGCTCAATCCTTTTCGAATTTCGTACCTGGCCACCCGGCGGGGACGACATAGTCACCTCATGGTCCAACACGCGGTCTCATGGGTGGGGCTCGCAACACCCAAATAGATCTATCACTCATGCCCCTCGGTCCTTATATAAGGATTAATGGTCTTAAGTTAACGCCTACCCATTCACATGATCTAACAGTTCATTCCTTAGCTAACCATACCATTTTTAAACGTTTGAAACATTTGTAACACGTATTTCACCCCCGAAGTTATAAAAATGAAAACAGTTAAAAGAAAAGGCGGACATGAACTCACAGATTTGCGTTCTTCTGTCAAGTAATCTCAAGGCTCCTTTTCATGGGTCGTTCGACTACCTACACACGTGCTATGTTTTATTAGCCGGCTAGGTCGGGTAACGACTTGTAGTCTAGGTATTATGACTTATCATATTTTGAGTTACGTCTTTGATGTAACTTTGTATAATTTCCCAAAGTATATAATTATTAGTTAAAATAATAATATTTTAACTTAAATTATATTTATCAATTATTTGCAATATTGGTTAAGATAATATATTTTTGTCTTATTTTGTTTTGTAATTCCTTTATGAATATTTCCCAAGTATGGGTATACTTGTGCATTTTTAGAGTTGTGTATTTTGCCAAGTATTGGTGGCGTATTCCAGTGTGTATTTGTACGTACGAGAATACGTATTTTCTTGTGTTTATTAAGTATTTTATACTTAATCTTGTATTTAATTTTCCAGAATATTATTTTTAAACAACTAAAAATAACCAAAATTTATATTCTCAAAATATATATATTTTAAGAGAATTTTTATAGAAAAATATCTATAAATCTTTCTTGGCAAAAATATTATACCTTGATATACATCTCAAAAATAATATATATTTTTAAGATTGACTTTAGAAAGTATATTTCTACCTTTCATCCAAAATAATACATTTTTAATTGTTTAAGAAAATATAATTTTTCTTCACTCAAAAATAATATATTTTCTAATTGTTTTAAGAAAATATATATTTTTTTCTACACGAAAAATAATATATTTTCTATTTGGAAAAATATGATATATTTTGTATCACTTGTAAAAATCATATTTTCCGTTTCTTTGATTTCCAAAATACCGTTTGTCATACTTGTCGAGTTACGAACTTATTTCCAGAATTTATATATTTATAGTCCATAGTCCTTGTCCGGTTTGTCCAATATTTGGGTATAATTTATATAAAAACCTGAAACCGACAGCCTCATAATTTTTCCGACACCACAAAAATATTTAAAATATCCCAATATGTCCTAAAATACACCCCATACGTGAAAACGGGCCCTGAATACCTTAAATATAATTAAAAATAAATAAAAATCAAATTTTTAAGTTTAGGCGGGCGGCGTAAGCCACCCCTTAAGCTTACGCGGGCCGTGAGAGACCATGAATGCGGCAACACCCCAGGCCTACATGTGTCATCATCGTGGAGAGTCTAGTTGGTGATCCGGACAAGCTACGCCGTTGACCGGGTTTGACGCGGGCCGCGTAGGCCCTCTCCTTGTT
This sequence comes from Helianthus annuus, assembly GCF_002127325.2. Taxonomy (NCBI): domain Eukaryota; kingdom Viridiplantae; phylum Streptophyta; class Magnoliopsida; order Asterales; family Asteraceae; genus Helianthus; species Helianthus annuus. Next base: position 109,914,130 of record NC_035436.2, read on the forward strand.
TTACGCGGGCCACGAGAAAGTCAAGACCAGGCCCTATATAAGAAGGGCATCGGCCTTCAGTTCCGAACGCTCAAGTCTTTCTTTCTTACTTAAATTCTAAAGTGTAGGAATTATACACGGGTGTATTACCCCCCTAAATAGCGAGGTTCTGCTACGATGTGAGTATCATAACCCCTGGAGACGTATTAGATACTCTGCCCGATTGATCTAGGGTTCCGTAACGGTTGTCGTGTTTCTGCCCGACGTAGTCGTTGGAATGCCGTCTCGGGGAGGATAATCTAAGACAGCAATGTGAGTAATCCTCTTTTTGTTAAATGTTTTTACAAAACCTCACTTAATTAAATATATACTAAACAGTTATTGAGTATTTGTAAGAATTACAATTATCATGGGTATGTTGGGGTTTTGCATACAAAATTTGTTACTGGAGGGGTAACATTTCCACAAGTTGAGTATGACATTACCACGGGTGTTAATTGTTATATCTTGGAAACAAATGTAATTGTGGATGCGCCCTCAATAATGTAAATGGTTTTTATTAAAACTTGATTAAACTGGGATTCACTCACCTGTATTTCCCACTGACAAAATGTTTTTAAAATGCGTTTCAGGTAACAATATGTGAAAGCCAAATAGAAGTCTGCTGGACAGCACTGAAGGCCTGGAATAGTGGCAATAAAGTTACCTAAAAGAAATAGATGTTTTTCTTAAATAAAAATAGGGTGTATCCCTATGAAAATGTATGTACTGAAAACTTGGGTTTTACCCATGTGTTTAATATTATAAAAGTGTGGTATTTTACTCTAATAAAATATTTCCTAACTATGGTCCTGATGAAAAATTTCGCTGCCAAATTAGACAATAACAGGATACCACCGAAACTGGATCACGGTCGCCCGCTCCTAGGATAGGGGTCGGGGCTTGTGATAGAAGGAGCTAAGCCTCTAATTCAGTCAGAGAAGTGTTCTGCTGACGCCAAAATTCAAAGTGTTAGGAAATAAATTATGGAAACACGTGCATAATTGTATTTTCTTGTTATATGTTATCTGACTATTTGTTAGTTTACAGTATGAGCGACCAAGGACCATCTGACGCGTATCGTCAATTGTCTAGTTCGCCTAGAAGCGAAGGTGCCTCTTGTCAGCCTGCCCTCTCAGGGTACTCTGCTGATAAGGAAGAAGGAATATTCATGTTTAAAGCTCAATCTGAAGAGTCGTTTCCTCAGAAAAAGAGGGGATGGTTCAGTAGGGGAGCACACGAGCGTAGAAAGCGTATGAAAAAGTTGAAAGAACAGAGAGTGTTAGAAGAAGCTAAGAGAGAAACCGATGCTCATGCCCAAGATATGCTTAATAGAAGCCTACCTAATTTTCATATCTTAGCAACCACTGCAGCTGACCCAAACCTGGAGCAAATGCTAGCACCCCAACCACAACCACCAATTCCTGACCAACCAATGGAAATAGAAAACCCTGAAAACCAAGTAGAAATGCATGATTTCAATCCGGAAGAAATACCTAGGGTACCTGCACCAAATGCCCTTGACCCAAATTACGACCCATGGTGGGACGACAACAGGGACCATGTGCAACGTTACCCCATCCATAAAGATTTGCCTATGCCTAATCTAGGAGCCTACCCAGGGTTAGATCCTCCAGATCCCTATTACGATAATGATGTGTACATTAGGGAGATCTTAGAAAACCCTTACCCATTTCAGGCCCCTACACCCCCATACCAGGAACCCGCACCCTAGATTCCGAACCTAGTCCTAGAACTTGCATCCCCAATGAGTGCAGAAAACGTACAAGAATTTAGGACATTCGGTGAGAAAAATTTTAGAAAGTAGTGAACGGATGAGATAGGTGCGAGAGTGTCTCGTATGGAAATACGACGAACGTAATATGGATTTCTAGATGAATCCATATCCATGAGTGGGAGGGTAAAAACGGTAGTAATAATATAATAATAATATAATAATATATAATATGTGTGTTTGGAAAAAGAAAAAAAAAACTACGGATGCCTATTACTAGTAGTGTAGTTTTTAATTTCAGTCGGTATTGTAATTTTTATTTCAGTACCGGTGTGTAATAGATGCATAGTATATCAATAGAGTAAAGTCGCAATGCTCGACGCTTTTGACCAAAAGTGTGTGACATGTGATTGGCTATATTCAAATATTATTGGTGATATTAATATGTGGTAAATTTTTAAAATTCAGGTGGACAACGAAGTGAATCAGGAAAACCAGAATGATAACCACTCGAATAACGATAATCTGAATAACGATAATCTGAACAACAGTAACAATGGAAACCAAGTGGATAATAGTGCCCTTCAACATATAGTGGCACAAGGAATCATAGATGCGATGCCATTTATTATCCAAAATGTTAAGGAAGCCGAAAATAAGAGTAAGCATAGCAGTAAGCGACCAACTGAACCGGAACACAGCGTAAACAATGGACCCGCACTTCAAGTTCCCATTCCCAAAAGAAGAAGAACCATGCCATATGGTTGTTCTTATAAAGAATTCTGGTCCTACAAACCAATAGAATTCTCGGGCAATGAAGGGCCCATTGCAGCTCTACGCTGGATAGAGAAAACTGAGGCTGTTCTAAAAATAAGCAAGTGTGTAGAAGAAGACAAGATAATGTTTGCTTCGAATCTGTATAAGAACTCAACCTTAGAGTGGTGGAACACTATCCTCCAGTCAAGAGGAAGTGGTAGGGTTTATAACACAGAATGGGAGGAGTTTAAGAATATGGTAGAAAGGAAATTCTACCCTCCCAATGAAAAGGAACAAATAGCAAACAAGTTTCTGAACCTTAGAATGACCGGAGTAGATAGTAAGTGGTACACTACTACATTTTTCGAATATGCTAGAATAGTGCCAACCCTTGCATCACCCGAACCGGTATTAATCTCCCGATACATCTGGGATTAATTGGTGAGATTAGACATGTAGTCAAGGCAGCTAGACCCCAAACCATAGAAGAAGCTGTAGAACTAGCCAATACCTTGACTGATGAACTGGTGCGTACTAGAGAAGAAGATCAGAGGAGAAACCTAACCCAAAGGCTTACTCAAGAATTCCGTTCTGGGAATTCCAACCGTAGGGATGTAGGTTCTACCTCTGCACCATACTGCAAAACCTGCAGAAAGAAGCATTCAGGAAGATGCTCCACTCACTGTAATTTCTGCAAGGCACCAGGACACAAGGAAGAGGATTGCAAGAGGAAATCTAGTAATGGACTGTGTTTCAACTGTGGAGAAAAAGGTCACATCAGGCCAAACTGTCCGAAATTGGCTCCAGCTGCGAACAACGAGAACACTAAAAATGCTAGAGCATTTGTTCTAACTGCAAATGAAGCCAAGATGATTCCAGGCGTCATAGCTGGTACATTTTTAGTTAATGATATTTTTGCTAAAGTATTATTTGACTCTGGTGCAAACCAAAGTTTTATCAATACTTCGTTTTGCAAACTCCTAAATCAATCATTAACTAAACTACCACAAGAATGTCTAGTAGAAACAAAAAATGGAGAAACCGTTAGGATTTCTGAAATCTTGCAGGGAGCAAGAATAGAAATTTTTAACCAAAAAATTATTGCAAACCTTTACCCAATGAATCTGGCAGGATTTGTTATTGTATTAGGAATGGATTGGTTAACAACCAATAATGCCAGTATTTTAGTATTTTATGTGATCAAAAGTCAATCCAAGTAAATTCACCAAGGGGTGAAAAGATCACGATTAAAGGAGATAAACCATCTAGATCCACTAAATTCATCTCTGTGATGAAAACTGCAAGTTATATAAGAAAAGGATCTATAGTGTATTTGATTCCTATAATCACTAACACTAAAGGAAAAGAACTAAAAGACATTCCAGTAGTCTCTCAGTTTTCAGATGTTTTTCCAGAAGAATAGCCAGGACTACCGTCAGACAGGGAAGTTGAATTCAGAATTCATCTGTTACCAGGAACGGAAAAAATTGCCAAAGCACCTTACCGTTTGGCACCCGCCGAAATACAGGAACTAAAGAAACAACTAGATGAGTTATTGGAAAAAAAGATTCATACAGCCAAGCTCATCGCCATGGGGAGCACCAATACTGTTTGTCAAAAAGAAGGACGGATCAATGCGTATGTGTATTGACTACTGTGAATTGAACAAGGTCACGATTAAGAATCGGTACCCATTACCGAGGATCGATGATCTGTTCGATCAACTGCAAGGAGCTCGATTTTTCTCTAAAATCGATTTAAGATCAGGATATCATCAATTAAAGGTACAGGAAGAGGACATTCCTAAAACCGCTTTTAGAACTAGGTATGGCCATTATGAATTTACTGTCATGCCATTTGGTTTAACCAATGCCCCCGCCGCATTTATGGACATGATGAATCGAATATGTAAGCCATATTTGGATAAATTCATAATTGTTTTTATTGATGATATTCTCATTTACTCTAAGAGTAAAGAGGATCATACAAAGCATTTGCACTTACTTTTAAGTCTACTAAGAAAGGAAAAGCTTTACGCTAAGTTTTCAAAGTGTGAATTTTGGTTAGAACAGGTACAGTTTCTTGGACACGTAGTCGATCATGAAGGAATTCATGTGGATCCAACAAAGATCGATGCAATTACCAAATGGAAAACCCCTGAGTCGCTAACCAAGGTTAGAAGTTTCTTAGGATTGGCTGGTTATTATAGAAGATTTATTCGAGATTTTTCTAGAATAGCCATTCCCTTAACCAAGTTAACCTGTAAATCCATTAAGTTTGAATGGGGACCAAAACTGGAAGAAGCCTTTAGAATTCTTAAGCAAAGATTAACCCATGCACCTATACTAGCGTTACCAGAGGAACTGAAGACTTTGTATTCTTTTGTGACGCTTCTAAGTTAGGATATGGATGTGTATTGATTCAACGTCAAAAGGTTATATCTTACGCATCCAGACAGCTTAAGAATCATGAAGAGAATTATTCAACCCATGACTTGGAATTAGGAGCCATAATTTTTGCCCTTAAGATTTGGAGACGTTACCTTTATGGTAGTAAGTTTACCACATTCACAGATCATAAAAGTTTAAGGTATTTTTTTGGGCAAAAAGAGCTGAACATGAGATAAAGACGCTGGATGGAGATTCTTAGTGATTATGATTGTAATATCCAGTACCATGCAGGAAAAGGCAATGTAGTGGCTGATGCTTTAATCCGAAAATATCATGAAAAGCCAAAAAGGGTACGTTCTCTTAAATTAAATCTACAAGTAGATTTAAACGATCAGATTATAAAAGCACAAGAATTAGTAATCAAGGATGATACTGAAAAATTAAAAGGAATGATTAAGGAATTAGAACAAGGAACAGATGGAATTTGGAGATTCCATAAGAAGAGAATGTGGATACCTAAATTAGGAAACCTACGTCATTGTATATTAGAAGAAGCTCATAAGTCTAAATATACAATGCATCCTGGAAATGATAAGATGTACCAGAATTTAAGGAAGAATTTCTGGTGGATAGGAATGAAAAAGGATTTAGCAGCTTACGTTTCTGAAGGTTTAACTTGTTCACAAGTCAAAGCTGAACATCAGAAACCCTCAGGATTGCTGCAACAGTTAGAAATGCCAGTTTGGAAATGGGAATTGATAACAATGGATTCTGTTACCAAATTACCCAAAACAAGAAAAGGCAATGATACAATATGGGTGATTGTAGATAGGCTAACCAAATCAACTCATTTCCTACCTATGAAGGAAACTTTCAGCATGGAATAATTAGCCAAATTATATGTAAATGAAGTTGTTTCATTACATGGAATTCCTTTATCAATTATTTCTGACAGGGATAGCCGTTTTACCTCTCATTTTTGGGCAAGTTTCCAAAAAGCAATGGGAACCAAGCTAAATTTAAGCACCGCTTATCATCCTCAAACGGATGGACAAAGTGAGAGGACAATTCAGACAATGGAGCACATGCTTAGAGCTTATGTAATTGATTTTGGAGGTAATTGGGATGATCACTTACCTTTAATAGAATTCTCTTATAATAATAGTTATCACACAAGTATCAATGCTGCACCATTCGAAGCACTTTATGGACGGAAGTGCAGAACCGCAGTCTGTTGGGCAGAAATTGGGGAAAAGCAACTATCTGGACCTGAGATAGTGCAAGAAATAACCGATAAGATCATTCAAGTTAAGGAACGACTGAAAGCAGCACGTGATCGACAGAAGAGCTACGCTGACAACAGACGTAAGCCGTTAGAATTCCAAGTAGGTGACAACGTATTGTTAAAAGTCTCTCCTTGGAAAGGAAAGGAGTGGTAAGATTCATCAAATGGGGAAAGCTAAGTCCCAGGTATGTTGGACCTATTGAGATTATTAGAAAAATAGGACCTGTAGCCTATCAGCTACAACTGCCAGAGGAAATGACAGGAATACATGATGTATTTCATGTATCAAATCTCAAGAAATGCTTAGCCGATGAATCACTGATGATGCATCTTAAGGATATAGAGGTAAATGAACAACACAAATTTGTAGAAAGCCTAGTACAAATTGAAGACATGAAGATTAAGAATCTCAAGCATAAGAGATTAGTTCTGGTCAAAGTGAAGTGGGACTGCAAAAGAGGACTTGAGTATACATGGGAGCTGGAATCAGAAATGCAATGGAAATATCCACACTTGTTCCAGTAGATCTCGAGGACGAGCTCTAAAACAAGGTGGGGAGGATATAACAACCTGAAACCGACACCCTCATAATTTTTCCGACACCATAAAAATATTTAAAATATCCCAATATGTCCTAAAATACACCCCATACAAAAAAACGGGCCTCGAATACCTTAAATATAATTAAAAATAAAGAAAAATCAAATTTTTAAGTTTAGGTGGGCCGCGTAAGCCACCCCTTAAGCTTACGCGGGCCGCGAGAGACCAAGAACGCGACAACACCCCCACGTATCATCATCGTGGCGAGTCTATTTGGTGATCCGGACAAGCTACCCCGTTGACTGGGTTTGACGCGGGTCGCGTAGGCCCTGTCCTTGTTTTACGCGGGCCACAAGAAAGTCAAGACCAGGCCCTATATAAGAAGGGCATCGGCCTTCAGTTCCGATCGCTCAAATCTTTCTTTCTTACTTAAATTCTGAAGTGTAGGCATTATACACGGGTGTAATACCCCCCTAAATAGCGAGGTTCTGCTACGATGTAAGTATCATAACCCCTGGAGACGTATTAAACACTCTGCCCGATTGATCTAGGGTTCCGTAACGGCTGTCGTGGTTCTACCCGACGTAGTCGTTGGAATGTCGTCTCGGGGCGGGTATTACTAATGTTAAATTGGGTTATTATACTAACATGCGTGCATTTGTGTAATTTATAGATTATCATCAGGAAACCCTTACGGATAATCTAAGACATCATTGAGAGTAATCCTCTTTTTGTTAAATGTTTTTACAAAACCTCACCTAATTAAATATATACTAAAAAGTTATCGAGTATTTGTAAGAATACAATTATCGTGGGTATGTTGGGGTTTTGTATACAAAATTTGTTACTGGAGGGGTAACATTTCCACAAGTTGAGTATGACAGTACCACGGATGTTAATTGTTATATCTTGGAAACAAATGTAATTGCGGATGCGCCCTCAATACTGTACAATGGTTTTTATTAAAACTTGATTAAACTGGGATTCACTCACCAGTATTTCCCACTGACAAAATGTTTTTAAAACGCGTTTCAGGTAACAATATATGAAAGCCAAATAGAAGCCAGCTGGACAGCACTGAAGGCTTGGAAAAGTGAAAATAAAGTTACCTAAAAGAAATAGATGTTTTTCTTAAATAAAAATAGGGTGTATCCCTATGAAAATGTGTGTACTGAAAACTTGGGTTTAACCCATGTGTTTAATATTATAAAAGTGTGGTGTTTTACTCTAATAAAATATTTCCTAACAATTAGACAATAACAGGATACCACCGAAACTGGATCACGGCCGCCCACTCCCAGGATAGGGGTCGGGGGTTGTGACAATTTATATATTTGTTTTCTTGGAATCTTTGGAAATATTTTGTATTACAATTTTGGTATTTTGTTGAGTTATATTATTTTCAAGTTCCTAAAATAATATAACTAATACACATAAAATACAAGTAACACACAATTTGTGACATCTAAATATATATTTTCCTAAATATATACTTAGTCAATTTTATTTAACAAAAACCAACCTCCAATGTTTGTAATTTTGTAATAAAAATTATGGCAAGTTTTTATATGAAAACCATGGTAAAAATTCATTTGTAAACACTTGTTTAAAAATACTTTTCTAAGTGTTTAATTTCAACAAAACTTTTGCCATAGTTTCCCATTAGAAATGGAGGTTTCCATGCTTTAAAAGTATATCATTTTCTTTTAAAATTCATCACCAATCATCAACAATTTAATCAAGACTTACCATGAGCCGAAATCATGCAATTTACACTATGTCATGAACTTGAAAGTTTGTAAAAATTTGTAGTAACTTCACAAGTAGTTTAGTAAGTCGAGTTACCCTTACAAACATGGTTTATAGTTTATAAAACTCATTCTTGACGATTTTAGTTCTTTACAACTTACATGATGATTTTCTAAAAATACTTCTTCTTGTATTCTTCTTGTTACCAACATTTTTCTAGTCTTGTTTTAACACTAAAAACGTGTTTAACTTCTTTAAAAACCATGATCATGTAAATCTTGTAAATAACTTTGGTTTCTTGAGAAGATTATTTTTTATATCATCCATTTTCAATACTTACAACATGTATCACTACTCATCATACTATAAAACGACTTCATTTTCAAGTTCATGATTCACATAAAGGATGATCATTACTAATTTCACAAGATTCATCCTCATACTTGCTAGATCATGTGTTTAATCATAATCTAGCAAGCTTCTTATGATGATCAACATCATAATCACAAGAAATCAACAATCAAGTATACTACATACACATAAAACAACTTGTTCTTCATGTTATTAAGCTTTATGTTTATGTTCATTCTTATGTTTCTTTGAGATTCTTATGATTAACAAGTTATATAATCTTTTAACCACTAAAATTAGAAGCAAAATCAAGTTGTGAGGAGCTTACTACTAGCACAATGGCTAGGGAAGAAACTATGATGAAGAAGATGATGTAGGAGGTGGATTAAAGCTCTTGGTGATGGTCCTTCAATCTCCAATGCTTCCAAGCTTCTTAACTATGCTTCTTGCACCTTAGGACCTCCTTAGAATGCTTGATATGGAACTTGAAATGGATGTGTATGTGTGTGAGTTTAGGGCCGAGAGCAAGGGGGGAGATGGGATGTGAGTTTGTGAGTTGAGAGTTGATAATGAATAATGGTGAAAGTCTTGTGGTTTTAAAACAAAATGCTCCAACATATATTTATCTAATGGTCATTATGTTTCTAAAGTAACAAACAAATCAAATAAACAAATGACATAAAATCATGGGGGTAGGTCCCCTTTGGTGACCGTCAAATGGGGGGGGGGGTGTTAGTTAGGTTTTCAAACTTAGTTAATTTAATTGGATTCTAAGCGTATCGGTTAGTGTTACATGTATCTAGTGTTTATAGGATGTATTATGATGTTCGGTGGCCATAACTAGCTTCGTAACACTAAAACAGTGCTTCTAGTGAAAATTTGGTGTTTCGGGTAGTGTCCGTTTGTTCGGTTGGTTACCGGTTCGTTTAGGTGCTAAATTACGCAGTTTAGTGTGCTTTGTGTTCCCTTTTATGATAGTTTTGATTCCCGACAGTTAGGAAGGTATTCTGGCCTATTAAACCATAACTCTGCATTATATTTTAGTGATAAAATGCTGATTTTTGCAGAAATATGCAGAATTCTGCAGTTTTTGTGAGTTTTAGGCACTTTCCGGCACTAAAACTATCACTAGGAAGGCAGTTTTATGATCCCTACTTTCCTACACACTATACTGATGTAACTCTTGGTTTCGGGCTCATTTTGTGTCTTAACATTATGTCTGTCTGAGTACTGAACTCCCGTCAGTACTTCTAGTTTGTCTGGTAACTGTGCTTACTTTGTTTCGTGCACTAATTGAATCTTAATGTGTTGCATGCAATAATATTAAGAAATCATGCAACATGTAATGCACTTGTATGTATATGACAGTAATCAGAAAAACATTCATGTCACTAATCCAAATCAGGCACAGTCATTTAGATACAAATTACTGTTTAACATGTACGGAATTACATGGAAAAATTGACAGTTGTCACATTCTCCCCCCGTTAAGAAAATTTCGTCCCAAAATTTAAGCTGCATTATCGGTTGCAGGGGAGTTGGGAAACAACTGCGGACACTTTGATTTCATTTGATCTTCACGCTCCCACGTAAACTCTGGGCCGTGACGTGAATTCCAGCGAACCATGACAAGCTTAATGCGGCTTCTCTGTGACAACTGTCACTTTTCCGTACCTTCCGTACACTAAATGAACAGTAATAACTGTGCATGATCTAGTTTACAAGACAAATGAATTTTTGATTACTGTTATATACATACAATGGCATTTCATGTTTCAAGACTTTTATCGTTGCTACATGCAACACGATATAGTTCTAGTAATGCACATAACAGAATTGGCACCATTATTAGACAAGCTAAAATGCGGACGATGTTCAGTACATAGACAGACAATATTTTGAGGCCCAGTATGAGCCAGAGACGACGTATTACACTAGTATAGTGTGTAGGGAAGTAAGGACCACAAAACTGCTTTTCTAGGTGATAGTTTAAGTGCCGGGAAGTGCCTGAAACTCACCCAAATTACAGAATTCTGCATAATTCAGCAAAATTCAGCTTTTTAACAAGCTAGTAATGTGCAAAAATATGGCAAAATGGTCCTGTATGCTTTCCTAAGTGTCGGGAATTAAAAGTGTCACAAAAGGGTACTTAAAGAACACTAAACGGAATAACTTGACACTTTAACGAACCGGTATCTAACCGAACAACCGGACATTATCCGGAACACCCAAATATTACTAAAAGCATTGTTATATTATTTTTGAGCTAGTTATGGTCCCCGAACACCTTAATACACTATATAATGCATCATACACTTAAAACACTAGACATTACACTTAACCCCCAACTAATTACACAACTTATCATCCAAACTAACCAAATACCCCCCCTCCCTCTTGATTCATGGCATCAAGGTGGCCCTCACTTGTGATCTCCATAATCCTTACAAGAACTCCTTAGATATTACTTGGATTTGTAGAGATTTGAACAAGATTATGTCTTGTACTATTGAAACACTTTAACCATTAGATAAAGGGGATACATGGATTATAAGAAGAGTAGAGTTCATTCTCTTACATACCATCTTCAACCTTCATCCACCTCCTTCCTCCTCCATATGTTACGACCCAAACACCCCCTTAACCCCATCATTTTCAACCAATTCCCAAGTGTTCTAAGTATAATCTAAGGTATAAGGAGCCTATCTAAGAAGGTTGCAAGCAACGAAACTTGAAGGACCTCCATCAATTGCTTTTATCCACTTCATTTCATCTTGTGTTCTTCCCTAGCTTAGAGCTAGTAGTAAGATCCTTGTAACCCTTGTTTACTTCTATTTTAGTTGGTTAAAAGATGTAACATGTTGTAAATCACAAGAACACTAAAAGACATAAACATGAATCATGAACATAAAACTTACATATGATGAGATAGTAAAGAAACTTTGTTGTTTAGTGTATGAATGATGTTTGCTTGTTATTTACTAGAGATTGTGATGTTGATCATCATAAGGCGCTTACTAGATTGTGATTAAACACATGATCTAGCAAGTTAGAGGATGATTATGTGATGAAATAAGATAATCATCTTCTTTTGTAAACATGAACTTGATGAGTAAAAATGATTTCTTGACAAATAATAAACAAAGTGAGTTGCTAGTCTTATGGATCCAAGATTTACAAATGATTTTCCAAGAGAACCAAGTTCAAAATATGATTTTTAGTAGAACTTGATTCTTACTTAAACCTACACTATTTTTAGTGGAAAAACAAGTGTATAAACACTTATGAAATAAGAAGATCTAACAAATAAACATTTTTGTAAAATATGATTACAAATTGTAAACACCTAGTTTCTTTAAGAATGAGATTTTTAAAGGAATAAACACACTTTAAAGGGTAACTAAACCCACTAAACAATTTACCAAGTTACTACAAGTTTTTGTGAAAGATCATATTCATGTTATTATGTAAATTGAATAGTTTTTGCACTTGGTAAGTATAAGATGTTTAGGGTTTGATTGTGATTGTGTGTTGATTTTGAAAAGAAAATGATATGCTTTAATAGCATGGACACCTCCATTTTCAAGGGAAACTATGGCAAAATTTTCTAAAAATATAAACACTTAAAGAAATATTTTCTAATAAGTATTTACAAGTGTGTTTTAACTTTGGTTTTCCCATATAAACTTTTCCATAGATTTTGTTACAAAAATACAAATATTGGAGGTTGGTTTTTGCAAATAAAAATGGATAAATATATATTTAGAATATATATTTTATACTAAAGACACTTGTGTGAATATTTGTTTACTTTGTGGGATAGTTATATTATTTTAGAGTAAAATAATATAACTTACAAATACCAAGAATGTATAAATCCAAATTAATACCAAAATCACAAGGAATGAATGTATAAGTTACACACTTGATATTGTGAAACCGAACGCAAAAACGTAACTTACAAAATATTCCGGAAAATACTCTTATAAATATATTTTTGGTAAATATTATTTTGGATACAAGAAATGAAAATATGATTTTTGTAAATGTTACCAAAGTATATCATATTTTCGACAAAGAGAAAATATATTATTTTGAGACTACCAATACGAGAATACAAAGATACATGTATGAGAAGTATTGATACAAAAATATTGTTTAACAATTATTCCAAAATTAAATATAACTTAAAGTTAAAATAATTATTATTTTAACAAGAAATTGTAACTTGGAATAACAATGAAGACAAAAAAGAAACGTAACTCAAAAACGTGAATACTAATGCAAGGCACGGCCCGCTCGTCTAATAGACCCTAGTACATTGTAGGGAGTCGTGTTTGCTGAGGAAATTGAGTTACGAGTACCGAAGACGCAAAACTGTGAGTTCATGCTCCCCCTTTTCTCTTAACTGTTTTTGGTTTTATAACTCTCGGGGGTGGAATACATGTTACGAATACTTAAACGGTATGAAATGCCTATGAAATACTAGATCATGTGAGCATAGACTAGATATTGAAATGCCATTAATACTTTATTAGGATGAGGGTTAGATCTAACGGGTACGGCCGAGCCCCACTCATGATCCTCATGTGATCACTTGAGTGCTTCGGTGTCCCAATCGAGGGTAATCGACAAAGTCGAGGGAAATCGACATAGTCGAGGTAAATCAACATAGTCAAGGGAAATCGACATAGTCAAGGTAAATTGACATAGTCGAAGGGAAATTCGACATAGTCGAGGGAAATCGACATAGTCCAGGAAAATCAACAAGGGTATAAGCCTACTCATTACGAGTGCTCCCTGTGTCCTCACATGCCTTAAAGTCCTTGTAAAACAATTATGTTCATACCTGTTTACAAAGGAGTCTCTCAAAGGTTTACAAGATTACAGGTACTCACACAGAACGTGTTAGAAAACTTTATTTGTAAGTATTGAAGAAAATCAATCAACATCAGTTTCTGACAAATTCTGATCATCAAACTTTCTGATGATATGTTCACCAGAATTTCTGATGAAGTGGCTTATCAGAAATTCTGATAACATACCCACTTGTCTAAAATCACAACTCTATCCTGCCACCCATGACCGAAGCATGACATTATTGGTTTTCATGATTACAAATGCAACTTGAACGATGGATTCAATGAATATGTCAAATTGCTACTTTATGCAGGACTTATTGCATGAATAAACAATTGTTTATTCATGTCCACAGCCGTCTATAAATAGAAGGCTCGAGAGGCAGAAGATACTTGAGTTTGAAGCTTAGCATTCACATACAAACACTCAAACTCCAACTGCTCTTCTCACCCACAGAAATCAAGATTCATTTGTATTAGATAATAATCTTACAATCACCTTGTTAAACTAATTTGTTTCAAAGTGATATAAACTTGATAATTCTGTAGGTCTTGTTTCTTGAAAGTCTGATTTCTATTTCCGCACATCTTTTTCACATATACTGAAATCACTTGCCATATTACGTAAAAAGAAGTTGTTAAGGCCATACTGGGTCCAACAATTGGTATCAGAGCAAATTGAATAAATTATTTTCAAACGATCAATCGCTCTTCTTCTTTTTTCTAAATATGGCCAGCTTTCAAACCTGGAATAATGCTTTTAACATTGGTTCTATGTCCAAACCTCCGACTCTGGTCAGAGAGGAATACCCCCAATGGAAAATCAGGATGGTCAATTTCCTTAATGGTCATGACCGAGCTCTGTTTCAATCCATTGAAAGGGGTCCACATATACCAATGACTGAAATACCACCAATTCCAGCAACTGAACAAACACCGGGAATCCCTGCCTCTCGTGCTCCCAAAAGTGAAATAAACTAGAGCCCAGAAGACAAGGATCTGGTGGTTAAGGATGAAAGAGCAAAATCACTCTTAATAATGGCCATCCCTAATGACTTATTTTCACAAGTTGATTTGTGCATCAGCCAAGGAAATATGGGATCAGTTGGAAAATCTTTGTGAAGGAGGAGAAAGGATGAAGAGAAACAAGAGAACAAACAACGTCTCATCCTATGAAAGGTTTAAAAGTTTACCTAATGAAAAGTTAAATGACACATATCAAAGGTTCACAAAACTTTTAAACGAGCTAAAGAAATTTGGAATAACTAAATCAAATGATGAAAGAAACATTAAATTTCTTGATGCTTTGCCTAGAGAATGGAGAAGTCTAACAATGACTTTGTCCTCAACCTTAGAACTAGGAAACATGAGTCTTCACGACTTATATAGCATCTTGATCCCCAGAGAGGAAGAAATATTTGAAGAAACCATTCAAAGAGGGGGATCTTTAGCTCTTATCTCTAACTCACAAAGACAAACAACTTCCAATGATCCACAACCATCAAACAGCCCGTCCTTTGAAACTTCTGATTCGTCATCAGATTTTTCAGCCTTTGCTGATGCAATAGCACTGCTCACCAAAACATTTGAGCAAAGGTTGAGGGGAGGAGGCCAGAGGTACCAGAGGAATGATAGAAGGAGGATGGATGATAGATCTAAAGAAGATGTTAGATCTAAGGATAAAGGAAAGGCTGAGGTGGTGTGTTACAAGTGCAAGCAAAGAGGTCATTATGCATCTGAGTGTAAGACCAAGAAGCTGAAAGATGTTGCTTACTATGAAAAGAAGCTTGAGGAAGCTAAGAAGCAACAACAGCAAGTCAGCTTAATTGCTGGAACAGATACATGGCTATCTGATGACTCTTCTGATGATGAAGAAGAAGAAATGGCCAACTTCTGTCTCATGGCACTTTCTGATGACATACCAGAGACTTCAAAACAACAGGTAAGTTTAGACAATCTTGATCTTGAACACAAGCTAAATGAGCTCATGTCAGATTTTTTAAACTTGCAAGTTAAACACCAATCAGATGGTAAAAAATCTGATGAGTTGCAGAGGACCTTGAATAAAATAATTCTTGAAAACCAACTACTGATAGAAAAAAAGTTTAGATCAAAGAGCTAAAATTGAGTTCTATGAAAATGAAAGAAGAGATCTTTACAAGAAAATCAATGATAAAGAAATTAATGTAAGATGTTTTCAAGAAGCAAAAGAATTCATAAATTTCATAGAGTCCACTCCAATGAACAAAGGATAAGGGTTGGGTTATATAAGAACAAACAATAACAAACCTACTGTCTTTGTAAAAGCTACTCAACAAACTTCTGATAAAAACTTATCAGAATCTGATTCTGAAATTTGCAAATCAACATGTTCCGAATACTCCTTTGACAAGCCAAATTTTGAACCAAAAAGAAGTGAACGCAGTCAAGAGTTTGTAAAAACTCCAGAAGCAGTTCACTCATCTTTTCAAAACTATCCCTTCATTCCATCACAAGAAGGAAAATCAGAAATTTCTGATGATTCCTGTATGTGTGTTGAAATACTGAAGCTTGTTCAACACCATCTCCAAAAGAAAAACAAAAATTCTGTTAATGGCTTAGCATCCAATAGAAATTCTGATGAAAGGTCATCTAGAAGAATTAATAGAACCAGAATATCATAGAAATTCTGTTAATGTGCAGCAGATCTGGTACTGCGACTCAGGAAGCTCCAAGCACATGACTGGAGATAGGAGCTTACTCAGCAACTTTGTCTCAAAGCTGAGTAAAATGGTAAATTTTTGAAAATAAAATAAATAAAAGGAACATCTGACCATTGAAGAAAGTAGCCTATAGAGGCTTAAGGTACATTCTGCTAAGTCATGGTCAAAATTGTGATAAAGTTCTCTGTGATTTGTAACTTGTTTGAATGAAAAGAATCATAAGAAGAAAAATTACATTTCTGATAAAACACCAGAAATCTGATGAAATTTAAGAGAATCTGATACATCATCAGAAAAATCTAACAAATTATCAGAATTTCTGGTAACAAATCAGAAAGCTTCTTAAAACAAAACTGTCGAATGATTATTTGAACAAGTTCATACATTTCATCACCTTTATTCATAACTCAAAACTGACAAATTCATAATTTTTTTTGTTTTGTTGTTTTTTTGTCTATTTTATTCTCTTTGGCAAACGTCACATGACAGAAGATTTTCTGAAAATTATCAATAAGTGTAGAGATTTTTTTTCTTTCTTTCTTCATTAAATACACTGAAAGATAACAATAGGCAATCATGATAGAAAACTGAAAAATAGCCGCCTAAATCATTTAATGAAGAAGGGTTCAATCTAGGTTATTTTTAAGATCACCTGATAAAACAATAAAATAACCAAGATTGTGGTAGACAAGATTCAGTGGGTAGATAACATTTATGGCAGTTCTTAAATTTACTATATATGTCTACCACATTAAACAAAGACAATCACCTTCATCTAGAAATTCAGAAAATCTCTTCATTTCCTTCTTCACAGATAAAGATCTTCACCTAAAAAAAAAACTGATTTCCATACAAGCTGATCGTTTCCCACTTCTTTTACATCCATACCACAACCTCAGACTCAGAACCAGTTTTGAGGGTCCTCTCTGGGATGGATGCCAAGCTGTGGTAAACATGCTTATGGAAAGTAACTTAGGAAATGCTCTAACTGCCAACATAACAATATCCCCTGAAATCCTTCAAACATTCTGGCAAAATGCAAAATTGTCAGAAAGTCAAGATAGAGGGTGGATATATGTTGAAAGTAAAGTTCTCAATCAAACGATCAGAATAACTGAAAATACCATTAGAACAGCTCTTCAACTCAATGATGACAACAATGTTCTGATGTTCTTAGAAGATGAGATTAAAGAAACTTTGGAGCACATGGGGTACAATCCTGAAAATGATCCCAGAGCAATCAACAAAAATGGCTTCATCATACCATGGCAGTTTCAGATGGGACCCTCATAGTTCCTTTCAAGGAACTCACTATCGACGAGCGGTTGCAGTTCGTCGAGGAGCAAGTTGAAATCACGGACCGGGATGTGAAGGTCCTCAAAAACAAGAGAATCCCTCTTGTTGGAGTTCATTGGAACTCCAGACGTGGCCCAGAGTACACCTGGGAACGCGAAGACAGGATGACAGAAAAGTACCCCCAGTTATTCGGAACCAATGCTACCACTACTGAGGCTGAAGCTACTACTGCGGAATTTCGGGACGAAATTCCAGATCAACGGGGGGAGGATGTGACACCCTAGGAAAACCAGTGAACAATACAAATTACCTAGCTTCCTCAGTGAGTGCATACCAAATTTCGGGACGAAATTTCTTCTTAGTTGGGGATAATGTGACAACTCGTACTTTAGACTTATCTTGTGTAACGTTATATGCTTACGTGAAATATATTATTTATATGAATGCATGATATTTTATATGAATGCTATGTGTATATGTGTTACGTGAACCCGAACCGCACACCATAACCCGATCGCACAAGGCTCACCCGGTCGCACAAACCCATTTGGGCCACACCTTGTAATCGGACACCATAAGGCAGCCGAGTTGGGCTCGGCCCACTCCTCTTAATCGTGTAAATTCCCATAGTTGGGGATTGGTATTCTCATTTGTCACAAAACACTTAACATACACAAAAACACACAAAACCCAAACTCTCCTTCTCCCTCTCTCAAACCTGACGGCGAACAACCACTAGGATCGGAGATCTTGCTCTTTCTTTCGGCACACTTTCTCTTGGCTAGATTCTATCTTTCGGTTAGTGCCTTGTTTTACGATTTCGTGATGTTACGATTCCATGTTAGAATGTAATTATAATGATAAGCTAGAACCGACTGATGATGCTTGTTAAACTATTGTTATCGTTCATGTTGTATGAGAACTAAATGGATACATGTAATCGGTTCATACGTGTGCTTTGAAATATGCTCTTTGGATGTTATTCTATAGATCCGAATTGTAGTATTGATCGGTTAGGGGGTCATTATGTTTAATCTGATTGAATGTTATTAAGTTGTGTTCTTGAACTAAGATTAGAGTTGTATGAATTACATGTCACAAGGATTGCTTGAATCGATTAGTTATTGTTCATGCTGCTATCATATTAGGGTTCATATGAAACGGTGGTGGAATTGCTTGTTTGATCGATAATATGCTAGATGAATGTTTTGGAAACTTGTTAACTGATAAGTTTGGAAACTTGGATAATTGTAACCGATCTGCATGAAATCAGGAAAAGTTGTTACAAATTGCTAGTCTCGACACGGTTGCGAGTCGAGAACTCCCTGTCTCGACTCGAGACCGCACATTCCCGGCACAAACCGCACGAGCCGAGACCACGGTTGCGAGTCCTGTTGCGACTCGAGACCGGACCATGACAACTCGAGATCATCCTTGTTGCGACTCGAGACTTCGGAACCAGCCCAACTCGAGACCACTTGGTCTTGACTCGAGACTGTGAGCACGGGCACCTTATTATTGGACTGTTTAACCTTTTTGGGCTGAGTAGAATATTGGGCTGTTTATGTTGATTGGGCCGGGGTGTTAGATCGCACAACATGTTGTCGGATCGCACAACATGTTGGGCCGGGGTACATATGGGCTTATATTTTAGAATGCACAAGTATGACTATGTTGTGCTCTTGACTCTTAACGTGCAATACGTGTTTGCTATGATTTAATACATGCATTACTTGAAGTCAAACCCTGACTTGTGTGGTAACCCTGTTAGGACGTGGTTGACCACTCATAGTTCAAGAAACCCTTTTTGTGTATCTGCCGAGCAAACCAAGGTGAGTTCACACAGCCAAGGCATGGGATTCCCGGGTTGGGAATTGGGTTGGAATGTTTGATATGGAATGATTACTCGTACTTACGCAATCACTAGACTATAGACCATCGTCCTCAGGATAGTCAGGACACTTACGTAAAACCTACGTAAACTAGTATCTACCATTGTCTCCCGGGTCGGGAGGACACTTACGTAAATCCTACGTAACCTAATACCCACTACTGTCTTCCCGGGTCGGAAGGACACTTACGTAAATCCTACGTAAACCCCACATGTACCACTGTCCTCGGGGAAGGGCACTCACGTAAATCCTACGTGACCTAGTACGTATTCCTGTTCTCGGTTTAAGAAGAACACATGGTTGCAAATAGTCTAGTAAGTACCATATTGGGAAGCCCCCATTAGTAAAGATAAACGTGGGAATCCCCCACTAGTAACATATATAAGCATGGGAAACCCCCCACCAATAGTATATACATACATGGGAAGCCCCCAACTAGATGAACATACTCAATACTATTACGAACTTATTTTCTGTGAACTCGCTCAACTAGTTGTTGATTATCTACTGCATGCCTTGCAGGACCTTAGGTACATTATGGAGCTTGCACAGGGAGGAGCAGGTCGTTGTGGGATACGGATCGTGAACGATGTTTGAACTTATAACTTACTTTGGGTTTTCATTATTATGCTTCCGCTACTTAAATAATGTTTGGTTGTGAACATCAGTCATGTCACGATGAAATACATTTTCTACTTTTACACTTAAATGCTATGTTTGATATGATTGATGGCTTGATCCTGGTCAGTCACGCTCCCAAGCGGTGGTACTCCGCGTGTGGGATTTTGGGGGTGTGACAGATTGGTATCAGAGCCATTGGTTATAGAGAACTAGGTTTTAATATGGGAAAACGTTTTTATTAAAACCAGACTATAACCAGAACAGTGCTCTCAACGATCCACAACGACGCTTCGCTCCACGTGCAAGACTCGACATCCTAGGTAATAAGGTTTATGTTTATTACCTGCTTGCTAGAACTATATAGAACTTTGCTCGCATTACGCTTAGATACACATGACTTTACTACATGAGAATACCTACGTGCTTACGCTTTTCTGTCATCGCCTTACTCGCGAACCATTCTCACTTACGCTACTTTTACAATGATGATCATGTCTGGACGAATTAACATGACTCAAGCCCAGCTAGAGGCTCTCGTTCAAGCTCAAGTTGCTGCGGCACTTGCAGCTGCCCAAGCAGGTAGTATACCCTGCAGTATAGATTCACACTAGGATCCTTAGATCCTGCATTAACTCTCGTATTTAACTTCGTCCTATTCATACACAATAGGTCAACACGCACAGCAGCCTGTCTGCACTTTTAAGAACTTCATGGACTGTCGTCCCAGTACTTTCAGCGGCACAGAGGGGGCAGTGGGACTCCTCCACTGGTTTGAAAAGATCGAGTCTATGTTTGAAATGTGCGAATGCCCTGAGGCTCGCAGGGTCAAGTACGCCACTGGCACGCTAGAAGGAATAGCACTAACTTGGTTGAACGCCCAAGTTCAGATCTTAGGGTTGGCAGCTGCTAACGCCACACCCTGGAATGATTTCAAAGAACTTATCAAACGTGAGTACTGCACAAGGGATGATATTCACAAGTTGGAGAATGAGTTTTATCACTTGAAGATGACGGGGTCAGAGATAGAAGCTTACACGAAGCGATCGAACGAACTGGCTATCTTGTGTCCAACCATGGTGGACCCTCCAATCAAGCGTATCGAATTGTACCTCAAGGGTCTAGCCTCAGAAATTGAGAGCCATGTTACATCGGCTAACCTCGACAACATTCAAGATATTCAGCGTCTTGCTCATCGCCTCACGGATCAGGCGGTGAAACAGAACAAGTTGCCCAAACGCATCGGTGCTACCACTTCAGCCGCTACTCCCACTACACCCAGTGACAACAAAAGGAAGTGGGATGGGGATTCTAGCAAAGGTTCAGCAACAGTTCAGTCTCAAGCTCAGCAGCAGAAGACTGACCACTACCAGAGTCCTAGTCAGCAATCCTCTAGTGGTCATAGACAGAGAAGGTATCAAGGGTTTCACCCCAAGTGTCACAACTGCAACAGACATCACAGCGGCCAGTGCAACAAAGGTCGTTGCCAAAGATGTCTCAAGATGGGTCACGAGGCCAAAGACTGTAGGAGCCCATGGCCTGCAAATCAGAATCAACAACCGCAACAACCAGCTTCACAGAACCCACAGCAGCAGCAGCCACAGCGTGGAAACCGGGGATATTTCCAGTGTGGAGCAGAAGGTCATTTCAAGCGCGATTGTCCTCAGTTGAACCAGAACCAGAACCGCAACAACAACAATAACCAGGGCAACGGGCACAACAACGGTGGGAACAACAACAACAATGGCAATGAGGCAAGGGGTCGAGCTTTCGTGCTAGGACGAGGAGACGCAATGAACGATCCCAATGTGGTTATGGGTAAGTTTCTCCTCGACGATATTTATGTTACTGTTTTGTTTGATTCGGGTGCGGATACAAGTTATATTTCTGTGAAAGTCAGTAAGTTGTTAAAACGTGCACCAACACCCCTAAGCACCAAACACGTCGTAGAACTAGCTAATGGTAAGAGTTTAGAAGCCACGCAGATATTCAGGGGTTGTAGTATTGTCTTAGCCGGTCAAGTTTTCTCCATCGACCTTATTCCCATAGTCTTGGGAAGTTTTGATATCGTTATTGGGATGGATTGGTTATCCCAACATCAGGCAGAGATCTTATGCAGTGAGAAGATTATTCACATTCCCCGTACTGGTCAAGAACCTCTCGAAGTCCAAGGTGACAAGAGTGGTGCTGTAGTTGGCATCATCTCCTTCTTGAAGGCTCAGAAATGTTTACGGAAGGGTCACACCGCAATCTTGGCACTCGTTTCAGATGCATCAGTGAAAGAAAAGAAATTGGAAGATATTCCAATTGTTCGCGACTACCCTCAGGTGTTTCCTGAAGATTTACCTGGATTACCGCCTCACCGTCAGGTCGAATTTCAAATCGAGCTCGCTCCAGGAGCAGCACCCATAGCTCGCGCACCATATCGTCTACCTCCATCAGAATTGGAGGAACTGTCAAAGCAGCTACAAGAGCTCTTGGAAAAGGGCTTCATTCATCCAAGCTCTTCGCCTTGGGGAGCTCCAGTGTTTTTTGTGAAAAAGAAGGACGGTACATTCAGAATGTGCATGGACTACAGGGAACTCAACAAGGTGACGGTGAAGAACCGTTATCCTCTTCCACGCATAGACGACTTATTCGACCAGTTGCAAGGGTCGTGTTACTATTCCAAGATAGACTTGAGGTCTGGTTACCATCAGCTGAGAGTCTGGGAGGAGGACGTCTCCAAGACAGCATTCAGAACTCGCTACGGACACTACGAGTTTCTTGTCATGCCGTTCGGGTTAACGCACGCGCCTGCCGTATTTATGGACCTTATGAACAGGGTGTGCAAACCCTATCTTGACAAGTTCGTCATTGTTTTCATCGACGACATCCTGATCTACTCCAAGAGTCAGGAGGAACACGAGCAGCATCTACGCCTTATTTTGGAACTCCAACGGAAGGAACAGCTGTACGCTAAGTTTTCGAAATGCGACTTCTGGCTTCGTGAAGCCCACTTTTTAGGCCACGTAGTGAACAAGGATGGGATCCATGTCGATCCATCCAAGGTAGACTCGATCAGAAACTGGCCTGCACCACGTACGCCAACGGAAATACGCCAATTCTTGGGTTTGGCGGGTTACTACAGACGGTTTATTAAAGACTTTTCAAAGATTGCTCAGCCGCTTACGCTACTAACACAGAAGGGTGTCACCTATCGCTGGGGAGAGCCCCAGGAGACTGCTTTTCAGCACTTAAAGGATAGACTTTGCAGTGCACCTATCCTCTCATTGCTAGAGGGCACGGACGATTTTGTGGTATATTGTGATGCATCCATCCAGGGTCTTGGATGTGTATTGATGCAACGGGATAAGGTTATCACGTACGCTTCGCGTCAACTTAAGATACATGAACGAAATTACACGACGCACGATTTAGAGCTGGGAGCTGTTGTTTTCGCGCTCAAGATATGGCGACACTACCTGTACGGTACCAAGTGCACGATTTACACTGATCACAGGAGTCTCGAGCATATCCTTAAGCAAAAGGATTTGAACATGCGTCAACGAAGATGGGTTGAACTACTTAACGATTACGAATGCGCCATCAAGTACCATCCAGGCAAAGCCAATGTCGTGGCTGACGCTCTCAGTCGGAAAGACACTTTACCTCGGCGCGTGCGAGCGCTGCAGCTTACGATTCAGTCTAGCCTTCCTACACAGATACGAGATGCTCAGGCAGAAGCATTGAAACCAGAAAACGTCAGGGCTGAAGCCCTACGCGGCTCACGGCAGCGGTTAGAACAGAAGGCAGACGGCGCCTACTATGTAACGGGGCGTATTTGGGTCCCACTTTATGACGGTCTACGCGAACTTGTGATGGATGAAGCTCACAAGTCCCGCTACTCGGTACATCCAAGGTCGGATAAAATGTACCACGACATCAGAACTACATACTGGTGGCCTAGTATGAAGGCCCACATCGCTACTTACGTCGGCAAGTGTTTGACATGTGCAAAAGTCAAGGTTGGATACCAGAAACCAGCGGGCCTACTTCAGCAACCCATGATACCGCAATGGAAATGGGAAGAAATTTCCATGGATTTCGTTACAGGCCTACCTAGATCTCAGCGTGGGAATGATACCATATGGGTGATCATGGATCGACTCACCAAGTCTGCACACTTCCTAGCTATAAAGGAAACGGATAAGTTCTCCACTCTCGCAGACATCTATCTTAAAGAAGTTGTTTCGAGGCACGGAGTGCCCACCTCCATCATTTCGGATCGGGATGCACGATTCACGTCAGAACTATGGCAAGCGATGCGCAAATCTTTCGGCTCACGGTTAGACATGAGCACAGCGTATCACCCTCAGACGGATGGGCAGTCTGAGCGTACGATCCAAACTCTTGAAGACATGCTTCGGGCATGCGTTATCGATTTCGGCAACGACTGGGAAAAGCACCTCCCTTTGGTGGAGTTTTCATACAATAACAGCTATCACACTAGCATACAAGCCGCTCCATTCGAGGCATTGTACGGACGTAAATGCCGGTCACCTCTCTGTTGGGCAGAGGTGGGGGATAGTCAGATTACGGGTCCAGAGATTGTAGTGGACGCCACAGAAAAGATTGCACGGATACGACAACGCATGGCGGCAGCACGCGACCTGGAGAAAGCCTACGCGGACAAGCGTAGAAAGCCATTGGAATTTCAGGTCGGGGACCGGGTTTTACTCAAAGTCTCACCCTGGAAGGGTGTGGTACGTTTTGGCAAACGGGGCAAACTAAATCCACGGTATGTCGGACCGTTCAAGATTATTGAGAAAATCGGCAAAGTGGCCTACAAGCTAAACTTACCAGCTGAACTCGGTGCAGTTCACAATGTATTTCACGTGTCGAATCTGAAGAAGTGCCTGTCAGATGAGACCCTCATAGTTCCTTTCAAGGAACTCACTATCGACGAGCGGTTGCAGTTCGTCGAGGAGCAAGTTGAAATCACGGACCGGGATGTGAAGGTCCTCAAAAACAAGAGAATCCCTCTTGTTCGAGTTCATTGGAACTCCAGACGTGGCCCAGAGTACACCTGGGAACGCGAAGACAGGATGACAGAAAAGTACCCCCAGTTATTCGGAACCAATGCTACCACTACTGAGGCTGAAGCTACTACTGCGGAATTTCGGGACGAAATTCCAGATCAACGGGGGGAGAATGTGACACCCTAGGAAAACCAGTGAACAATACAAATTACCTAGCTTCCTCAGTGAGTGCATACCAAATTTCGGGACGAAATTTCTTCTTAGTTGGGGATAATGTGACAACTCGTACTTTAGACTTATCTTGTGTAACGTTATATGCTTACGTGAAATATATTATTTATATGAATGCATGATATTTTATATGAATGCTATGTGTATATGTGTTACGTGAACCCGAACCGCACACCATAACCCGATCGCACAAGGCTCACCCGGTCGCACAAACCCATTTGGGCCACACCTTGTAATCGGACACCATAGGGCAGCCGAGTTGGGCTCGGCCCACTCCTCTTAATCGTGTAAATTCCCATAGTTGGGGATTGGTATTCTCATTTGTCACAAAACACTTAACATACACAAAAACACACAAAACCCTAACTCTCCTTCTCCCTCTCTCAAACCCGACGGCGAACAACCACTAGGATCGGAGATCTTGCTCTTTCTTTCGGCACACTTTCTCTTGGCTAGATTCTATCTTTCGGTTAGTGCCTTGTTTTATGATTTCGTGATGTTACGATTCCATGTTAGAATGTAATTATAATGATAAGCTAGAACCGATTGATGATGCTTGTTAAACTATTGTTATCATTCATGTTGTATGAGAACTAAATGGATACATGTAATCGGTTCATACGTGTGCTTTGAAATATGCTCTTTGGATGTTATTCTATAGATCCGAATTGTAGTATTGATCGGTTAGGGGGTCATTATGTTTAATCTGATTGAATGTTATTAAGTTGTGTTCTTGAACTAAGATTAGAGTTGTATGAATTACATGTCACAAGGATTGCTTGAATCGATTAGTTATTGTTCATACTGCTATCATATTAGGGTTCATATGAAACGGTGGTGGAATTGCTTGTTTGATCGATAATATGCTAGATGAATGTTTTGGAAACTTGTTAACTGATAAGTTTGGAAACTTGGATAATTGTAACCGATCTGCATGAAATCAGGAAAAGTTGTTACAAATTGCTAGTGTCGACACGGTTGCGAGTCGAGAACTCCCTGTCTTGACTCGAGACCGCACATTCCCGGCACAAACCGCACGAGCCGAGACCACAGTTGCGAGTCCTGTTGCGACTCGAGACCGGACCATGACAACTCGAGATCATCCTTGTTGCGACTCGAGACTTCGGAACCAGCCCAACTCGAGACCACTTGGTCTCGACTCGAGACTGTGAGCACGGGCACCTTATTATTTGACTGTTTAACCTTTTTGGGCCGAGTAGAATATTGGGCTGTTTATGTTGATTGGGCCGGGGTGTTAGATCGCACAACATGTTGTCGGATCGCACAACATGTTGGGCCGGGGTACATATGGGCTTATATTTTAGAACGCACAAGTATGACTATGTTGTGCTCTTGACTGTTAACGTGCAATACGTGTTTGCTATGATTTAATACGTGCATTACTTGAAGTCAAACCCTGACTTATGTGGTAACCCTGTTAGGACGTGGTTGACCACTCATAGTTCACGAAACCCTTTTTGTGTATCTGCCGAGCAAACCAA
Organism: Helianthus annuus; assembly: GCF_002127325.2. Lineage (NCBI taxonomy): Eukaryota > Viridiplantae > Streptophyta > Magnoliopsida > Asterales > Asteraceae > Helianthus > Helianthus annuus. The sequence goes on from NC_035436.2 coordinate 109,941,075, forward strand.
GGTGAGTTCACACAGCCAAGGCATGGGATTCCCGGGTTGGGAATTGGGTTGGAATGTTTGATATGGAATGATTACTCGTACTTACGCAATCACTAGACTATAGACCATCGTCCTCAGGATAGTCAGGACACTTACGTAAAACCTACGTAAACTAGTATCTACCATTGTCTCCCGGGTCGGGAGGACACTTACGTAAATCCTACGTAACCTAATACCCACTACTGTCTTCCCGGGTCGGAAGGACACTTACGTAAATCCTACGCAAACCCCACACGTACCACTGTCCTCGGGGAAGGGCACTCACGTAAATCCTACGTGACCTAGTACGTATTCCTGTTCTCGGTTTAAGAAGAACACATGGTTGCAAATAGTCTAGTAAGTACCATATTGGGAAGCCCCCATTAGTAAAGATAAACGTGGGAATCCCCCACTAGTAACATATATAAGCATGGGAAACCCCCCCCCCACCATTAGTACATACATACATGGGAAGCCCCTAACTAGATGAACATACTCAATACTATTACGAACTTATTTTCTGTGAACTCGCTCAATTAGTTGTTTATTATCTGCTGCATGCCTTGCAGGACCTTAGGTACATTATGGAGCTTGCACAGGGAGGAGCAGGTCGTTGTGGGATACAGATCGTGAACGATGTTTGAACTTATAACTTACTTTGGGTTTTCATTATTATGCTTCCGTTACTTAAATAATGTTTGGTTGTGAACATCAGTCATGTCACGATGAAATACATTTTCTACTTTTACACTTAAATGCTATGTTTGATATGATTGATGGCTTGATCCTGGTCAGTCACGCTCCCAAGCGGTGGTACTCCGCGTGTGGGATTTTGGGGGTGTGACAAAACCAAAGCAAAACTTTGTTCCTCACTCAAAAATCCCTAAATTTCAAACCCTAATTCAAAAAAAAAAAATGGCCGAAGTAAACCTCAACATCCCAATTGTTCAACATGATGTACCTTTCATTGACGATGATGAATTTCTGCCAATGAAGGAAAATAATTTGCTGATGAATACAGAGCACTCAGAATATGATGTGAGGTGCCAACTTCTGATAGAATATCTCATGAACTGTCCAATTACAGGAGCTCTAACAAAAGAGAAAAAAGTACCAGAAAAACTGCTGCAACAATTTGTTCACACCTTTGATGAAGTCGAAGAAAACCAACTCTCTGCCCATGTATGGGAAAATGTTTCCGTAACATTAACTCCTGCAAGGGTAAGAGAATGGCTTGAACTACCCATTCTTGATAACTATGTTGAAGCACCAAGCAGGAAAGAGCTATTAAGCTTTATTATAGGGCTTGGTTACAAGAACAAGAAAATCAACAAAATTGGTTCAATCAGAAGGAATGAACTACCAGCAATATGGCAAGTGATGATGGAAGTATTAAACAAATGTCTCACTTCAAAAAATGGAGGAACTGATCAGATTAATCAAGCTATTCTAACAATCATGTATGGACTCATAACTGGGTTCAGAACTGATTATGGATTAGAAATTTTTAACCTGATCAAAAAGGTCAATCATCACCAAAAATGGAAAAATAATCTCACATTTGCCATATCCGAGATTAATTTCTATTTTTATTTCTGAAACATTTGCTGCAAGAGAAATGGAAATTCCAATTCTGGAAAATCTATGGAGATCAAACACAATGAAGGCCTGGAGTTCTAATCATGGATGGGAATCTGACAAAGATATTCCTATATTAGCAGAAAGCATGCTATGTTTCATTTCACAAGATTCACAGTTCAGAATACAGCATGAGACTCTTCTAAACAAATCAGACTTCACAACAGAAAGAGCCACCAGAGAAATTTTCAAATGCTCTTCATCACTGGAAGGAGATGAAGAACAAAAGTCAAAATCATCAAAAGAAGCAGAAGGAGAGAGAATTCTTGTGACAGCCCGCATAATTACAGGTACTGTACAAATTAATTAACCCTAATTGTGTGCTTAATGACTGTGCTTGATTACATCTGACGCTTTAAAACTGCTTACTGACTCACATTACATACATACATGTGCAATCTTTACATACAGTCACTCCAATTATTTCATACAGACTCATAGTGACAGACCTGATGCACAAAGCACAGTTAGCACAATGAGCAGATAAATCCGACGCATGCTGACAATGCCAGTACTTAGACAGATACTATTTTTAGGCCAGTATGGGCCAGAGATAAAACACTACACTAGTATGGAGTGTAGGGAAGTGAGGACCATAAGACTATGTCACTAGGTGATAGTTTGAGTGCCGGAAAGTGCCTAAAACGCAATTTAATTACAGAATTCCGCACTTTTAGTAACAATTCAGCTTTTGACACACTCATATTACACAGAGTATTGACCAAATGGTCCTGGACACTTTCCTAAGTGTTGGAATTAATTTCGTTACAAAAAGATGCACAAAAGACGCTATACGGGACAATTAAAGGCTTTAACGGAACGATGCGAAACCGAACAACCAGACATTACCCGAGACATGAAAATATTGTCAGAAATATTATTTTATCATTTTAAATTATTTATGGTCACAAAAATCCCTATACACCATGCTAATATGACATACACCCACTATACTTGAAAATACCCTTAACCTTCTAACTTATTACCTACTAATTACCAAAAATTTACATTTTAACCCCCCCCCAACCGATTTTTCTGCCATGATTAGTAAATATGTTTTGTTTAGATTTTTGATATTGCAATCTTAACTCTTATTGGCCAAGAGTTAGGCAATGATGACCTTAGGGTTGGAGGATGCATGTTTCCAAGAAGATCATCATCATTACAAAGATTACACCCAACCTCCTCCCTCCTCCCTCTTATTTTCAGCACACACCCCCCCCCCTCCTCTCTATAACCGATTTCACCACCACCATACTTCACCACCTCCATTTCTTTCACAAAAAGCTCTCTTTCAAGCTTGAGGTTCCTCCATAGAAGTGCAAGATTGAAGGGTTTTCAAGGAAGCTTGATTCAAGCCTTTGTCACCAACATTTCACCATCATCTTGTCCAAAGATTACTACCCTAGCCTTGTGCTAGTAGTGAGTCCCTTCACACCCTTGTTCCATCTTGTTCTTGTTATGATTTGTTTGAATGTTCATGACACACAAAAGCTAAAACACTAAAATGTTGGACTTAACTTTCTGCATAAAAACCATATATAAAAAGGTTGTGTGAAGTTGAAATCTAGATGGTTTAGGGTTGGTTAAATCATGATTGAAGTTTTAACATTTGTTCATCAATAAACCATGGTTAGGATCCTTGTTTACGCATTTTTAGTCACTTCTACAATGTAAACAGCTTGCTGAGTTGGATTTCCAGCCAACTTCAACAGGCTGTAACGGGACCATTTTAAATCGAAAAACCGATTTTCTGAAGCCTAAAATGTGTATTTTGGAATAACTAAACAAATGGCACTAGAATCGTAATTTTTCGAGACCGTTTACTGTTTTTAAAAGACTATTTTTGGACAGCAGCTCAAGCTGCATTTTTACTGCAGAAAAAGTGTGTTGTTTTCAAAGTCATAACCTGAAACCTGAGTGAAACCGACTCATGGAATTTTTACAGTAGATGGACACCGTTGTCAGGACGACCCTCCAACTGGAATTTCGTCAAACGGACTTACGGTTAATTTTTAGTGAATATTTCCGTAAACTGCAATCAGAAAGTAACAAATCTGATTGCAGTCGAGAAAATGATTTTCTATAAAATACGGGTAATGAACTGGACTTTGATATTTTTACACGATAAATTTTGGAACACATAAGATATTCTGTAAAAATTTGGTAATTTTTAGAGAAGGTTAACTATTTTATATAAATCCTCGAAAACAGTCCGGTTTTGAGTAATGAAGCTGAAATAAAGTAAGTAACGTTTTGTTTGTCGATATGTCGGTTTGGTTATTGAAAAATGAACTATTGGATATATGTAAAAGAAAATGATATGCTATTTAAGCATGGACACCTCTATTTACAGAGGAGACTCTGCCAAAATTTTCCGAAAATCCGAACACTTAGTAAAATATTCGAGAAAAATAGATATGAAATAGTTGTCTAACTATTTTTCTAAGAACGATAGTTAAGTTAAAATAATTATTATTGTTTTAACAAAATAATACCTAAGTAACGCAAATCAAAACACTAAACTCTAAGCCAAGGCACGGCCCGTTCGTCTAATAGACATTAGTACGTTGTAGGTTGTCGTGTAGCGGAAAGAGTTAAGATTCGAGTCAAGACGCACTTCGGTGAGTTCATGACCCCCTATTCCTTTACTGTTTTCGGTTTTATACTTCGGGGGTGGAATACATGTTTACAATTTATTTCAGACATTTTATACATGGTATTGTTAGCTTAAGGAGGGTTTTTATTACGCGATCAAGTGAGTGGTGGGCATGACACTTAAGGCCATTAATCCTCATAGTAGGACCACGGGACATGAGTGGTAGATCTATTTGGGTGTAGCGAGCCCACACCCATGAGGCCGGGGGCCCATAGTGGTGACTATGTCTTCATACCGGAGACAAATTTGCTAGGTTTGAGTCTTCCTGCATCATTCACATATACTATTGGATTTGCAACCCAATGGTGATCAGTTTTTCCTTATTGCTACATACCAGGGACTATTTTTACCTACAGACATATTAAAACGGTTTATATACACAAGACTTACACATGAACTCGCTCAACCTTTTTGTTGACTTTTTAAACTACATGTATTTCAGGGAATTAAATTGGATCTGGCAAGTGATGCATGATTAGCTGCGTACTAAATAAGGATGTCATCCGGAGTCGTAGGTTTGGGAAGTGTAACTCTTTCCTGGACGAGTTGCATGTCTCAAATCCTTGGGTCGTTGGTAGCATTTCGTCGAGTCTTATGAACTCTTTTTTTTTAAACAAGTCATGTTTTGTAACGCATTTTGTGGTTGATGTTTTAAAACAATATGTTATGCATTTTCTTAACTATTTTAATGGATGAACATCGTATGTTTTTATCATATAGCATTATTGTGATTGTTGCTATGGTATTAAGAAGTCACACCAAATAAACCCACGCCTCCGCAAAAGCCAGGGTGTGACAGCTTGGTATCAGAGCCAGGTTCATAGCGAACTAGGATTCCTTCTCGAGTCTAGACTATGATCACTAGGGCTCTCACGAAAATGTTTTCAAACGTTTTTACATTTGCATACACTAAAAGTCCAGATACAGGGCACAAAAATTTTTACAAACAAAAGGTCACAAATACATTTTTTTTCAAAATTTTTGTATCAGTCTTAGAGACTGAGGGAGATTTCAGTCTTAGAGACTGAGGGATTCAATCTTAGAGATTGGGGATGTTTAGCCTTAGAGGCTGGGGAAAATTTGAGTCTTAGAGACTAGGAGGTTGGTCTTAGAGGCCAGGGAATTAGTCTTAGAGACTGGGAGGTTGGTCTTAGAGGCCAGGGAGTTAGTCTGAGAGACTAGGGAATTCAGTCGTAGAGATTGGGTGGGTTAGCTTGGAAAGACAAGGATGTATACATGATTTTATTGTTATTTGTTTTCATGCTTACCTTATTTGTGTGCATATGTTGTGGTTGTGTTACAAAGACCATGGCATCATCTGGTAGTGGAGTATCTAACGCGAGTGACCCGAGGGCTTTTACCTCTGATGACGAGATGGCTACCGATTCGGGAGTTTACACCTCAGACACCACGAGCACCGATGAAGACGACTTTCAGCCTTTTGCCCTACCGATCTTCGGAGATGATGTACCTTTAGCTGACGGCCCACCAGGAGAGGACCTACCCCTTGTTCCAATCCATGCCCCTCTCCCTTTCGCTGCAGTTCCCTTTGAGGAACAATCTATCGACGCGTTACCCGATGGTGACATCGACCTACTCATCGAGGGTCCCCCGGAGGGAGACCAGGATGGTGGGGCCCCGGTAGAGGACGGTGTTCCACTTGTTGATATCCCAGTTGTTGATCCTATTGTTCCCATGGTCGAGCTTCCTGATATGGAGGTTCAGTCTGATTCGTCCGCTTCAGGTTCCTTAAAGTCGATAGCTTCTCATATCCCACCGTTGGGACTCGGTTACATTCCTCGCATGGACGCTGATGAGGAGATGGAGTTGGAGCAGCCTGCTGAGGCTCCTGTTCCTCCAGATGATCCGATTCCTGCCATACTTGCTGATTATCAGCCCGCTCCAGTCACTTCCGAGCCTGTTCTTGCCATTGACCCTGTTCCTGTCATTAATGCACCCGTTGTTGCACCACCAGCTGTTGAGATACCAGATGTAGCACCCATACCCGATCCCATGGCTATTTTTGATGACCTGGCACCGTTTGCTACCCACATTCACCCGAGATACGCCTACTCCAGCAATGGGTGGATTGAGGAGGATGACTACCCTCCGTACGTAGTCCCAGTCACTCCCCCTCCCACACCTATCGCTGTACCACTCGATGCTCCCTTGTTTCCTCCATCCACATCTGGTACCCATGATACTGACCTTCCTATCACTTTCCTTCCGGATATTCCTCCGCCCCAACCTGGGGAGGGATCGTCGAGTCAGCCCTTCGGCCACATCCCATTCATGCCAGAGGATAGCCAGTTCTTACCGCAGGTCCCTTATCCAGATTTTGTTCCACCAGTGTCATTTTCTGCACCTTTCGTGACCCAGTTTCCCCATATCACTTCACAGTTTGCATTTACCCCACACATTACACTTCCGGTTTCAGCCCCGATGGGTGAACCATCCCCATGGTCAGCACCCCATGTCATGCCTGTATCCGACCCTTATCATCCCTTCCATGATGGATACTCTGTAGAGGACACGCTCACGTCACTGCAGTTACAGCGGGACGCCTTGAGACGATGTGTCCAGCGGTTGGAGAGAGCTCCACATCCTCACTGTCCCTGTCAGAATCAGTTTTCAGCATCGCACACTTCCTTTCCATCGTCTCATGATTCAGACGTTCATTTCCTCCCTCTCGATCGACAGGTTGCTTTCATGTTGCGCTTTGCCTATGCACTTGAGGAGGATTTGGTGCAGTTGCGCTGATTGATTTTCTCTCATTTTCCACCTCCTCCTCCACCGTCAGCTTAGGGATATACTCGAGGAAATAGGGATTTCAGATCATCTACAGATCGGCTACTCTTAGTGGGAAGACAGCGCTAGAGCCATGACTATGAAGACCTTTTTGAGACCACGATTTTGGTTTTTGATTTATTGTACTCAGAAAAGGGTGATGTAGCCCTCAGTATATTTTGACATATGGTGAAATTGTGAAACTGTATTAGTGGTTTGCTTATGAAACTTAAATCGCAAGTCTTTTAAATCCATGCGTTGTTGATTTTTTGTTATGATTATGACATGAGATGTTATGTGAATGATGAATGTTACTACATATACGTATGATTATCATACTTACTATGACCTGACCAATATGGAACATCCTCTAGAAAATGCCTCCACGACGTGACACACGCATGCCGACTAACCAGGCAGAACTGCAAGGAATCATCGCTGCCGCAATTGCACAATATGCTGCTTCTCAAGGAGACTCAAGTGGAAACATTTCGAATAACAACAACAACCCTTCGAATGGGTGTACTTTCAAGCAATTCTTAGATTGCAAGCCGCAAAACTTTGATGGCACTGGAGGTGCCGTGGCTTTCACTCGTTGGACTGAAAAGACGGAGACGACAATAAGAATGAGCAAATGTGCACCGGGACAACAAGTCACATACATCACTGGGCTCTTTACTGATGGTGCCCTATCATGGTGGAATCTTCATGTTCAAACACTAGGAGAGGTTGCAGCATACGCCATGACTTGGGCTGAATTGAAAGAGCTGATGCGCAAGAAGTATTGCTCCAGAGCTGAGATCCAGAGATTGGAAACCGAATTTTGGAACCTAAGGATGCAAGGACCAAAAATTGCTGAGTATGTTCAAAGGTTTCATGATCTGTCCCATGTAGTGCCGTACATGGTCACGCCCGAATTCAAGCACGTGGAACGTTTCATCTGGGGGTTAGCACCTCAGATCATGAGTATAGTCACAACATCGAAACCAGCAACCATTACTGAAGCCATCGATTTGAGCATCTCGCTGACTGAAGAAGCCATCAGGTTAACAAGTTTTCAAAGGATGATCAGAAAAAGAAAGAGACTCATGTGGAGTCGTCGGGGGAAAACAAACGGAAGTTTTCCTACTTCAAGCAAGGAACTAGCAGTGGTAGCAAGAGAAGTGAATCAAACACGCCGGCCAGGGCCAAGACTGGTGTGAAAACAAGGGAAAAGGTTACATGGGCACTTTGCCCAAGTGTAGTATATGTCAGTTCCATCATCCCGGCCCGTGCCGACTCAGGAAGTGCGAATCTTGCGGGAAGACGGGCCATTCGATGGAGACGTTTTGGGCTGGATCAGGCCAAGGTGGTCAAAGGGGTTACAATAACAACAACCGTGGTAATGGAAACATGCCGCAAGGAAATAATGGGGGAAACGGAAGTCGTGGGAATGCCCCGAATCAAGCTGGTAACCGGGGAACAAACGGAAATCAAAACAGAAATGGTAATGGGAATGGTCGAGGGCCAGGATGCTTCAACTACGGGGACGTTGGGCACTTCAAAAGGGAATGTCCAAAGCTAAATCAAGCGCAAGGCCGAGTTTTTAACATTGGTGCGAGGGAAGCGCGCCAAGATCCGAATGTTGTCATTGGTACGTTCCCTATAAATCAACGCTATGCGTCCGTTCTTTTTGATACTGGTGCCGATTATAGTTTCGTATCGTTAGAATTTAAGAACATACTTGGATTGGCCACTAGTAAGTTAGACGTTCCGTACTCTATTGAATTGGCAAATGGGAAACTGGTGGAAACGGGTGAAGTCATCCGGGGATGCATGATAGAACTGGGAGGTCACGAATTTACGCTAGACCTACTGCCAGTCGAGTTGGGAAGCTTCGACATGGTAATAGGGATGGATTGGCTGTCTAGCAACAAAGCCGAAGTGGTTTGTCACGAGAAGACCATCCGCATCCCAATGGCCGATGGGGAGACGATTGTAGTTCATGGAGAAAAGCGCGATACGCCATTGAGGATCATTAGCTGCTTGAAAGCTAGGAAGTGTTTGAGGAAAGGATGTGTTGCCTTTTTGGCACACATTGTGGATAAGGAAGCCGCTGAGCCCAAGATCGAAGACATTCCTGTCGTGAAGGAATATCTTAAAGTCTTTCCAGAAGACTTACCAGGATTGCCGCCTCCAAGACAAGTCGAGTTTCACATTGACTTAGTTCCAGGCGCCGCGCCTGTGGCTAAGGCACCCTATCGACTTGCACCTTCAGAGATGCAAGAGCTGTCAACGCAACTCCAGGAGCTGTTAGATAAAGGATTCATCAGACTAAGCTTCTCACCTTGGGGAGCTCCAGTTTTGTTCGTTAAGAAGAAGGATGGTAGTTTTCGCATGTGTATAGACTACCGCGAGCTCAACAAGTTGACTGTCAAGAATATATATCCTTTGCCATGGATCGATGACCTGTTCGATCAACTACAGGGTTCGAGTTTTTACTCAAAGATCGATCTGAGATCGGGGTATCACCAGTTGAGGATACAAGAGGAAAGTATCCCCAAAACTGCTAAAATGATCCCACCAAATAAACCCACGCTTCCACAAAAGCCAGGGTGTGACAATTCTGATGATTACCAACACATCAAATGATGCTGAAAATGATCAAATTCATGAAGGAAGAATTCATCCAGATTTTGATATACTACAAGAGACAGCACAAGAACATCATGCAGAATCACAAATTGCTGGAAGAATTCACGAAGAAGTTCAATTTGGTGGCACTGAAATTGAAACAACGGAAGTAATACATCATGAGGAATCTCATATCGCGGGTACATCTTTCTCAAGAACTGTTTTAGTTTATACTTACTCAAAACAAACTAATTTAGAAAGTTCAGTAAATGTTTCTTACAACTTAGAACATAAAGAACTGAAATTGATAAAGAGGTTACTAGTGCTTTTAATCTCAACGCTGAATCAGAAAATGAGGAGGAGTATGAGGTCTCAACAGATAGAGATAAGGAAACTAATCAAGGAAATCTGGAAAAAGGTAATATGTTTACCTTAAAAACTTATGGAGAATCACATCTTGATGTGATTCAAGGACATTAGGAAATCCAGGATGAGAGTATGTCACTCACCACTGGTGGAGATGGTACTGGTAAACTTAAAGCTGCACCAAATTCTGGTAAAGCAAAAAGTGATCCTATCATTTCCAAAACAGCAGCAAATGTGTTTGCAGCTGGTATGATTAGCAGGAACATCTGTTGTTCCAAATATCCCTGAAAAACCCATGAATCAAGAAAATCTGGAAACAATGTTGGAAAAAGTTTACAAAATCTTCAAAAGAAATCCAGTGGAAGAAAAACTTGATATGTTGCTGTCAGAAATACAAGGTCAAAGGGCTGAAATAAAGATATTATCAGAATCAGTGGAAGCAATAAAGTCCCTTCAGAAGATGAAAGAAAAGGCACAAGAACTAACCATTTCTGCATCAGAAATACAAATGATTCTCACAGAAATAGAAAAGATCAAAACACAAGTTGTGAATGTGATGGAGTCGAGACAGTCAAGCAGTAGAAATAAAGTTTTGGAAGAAGAAATTGCCATTCTAAGGGCAAGTAATAACAGTATCACAGTGAGAAGCTGTCAAAAGAATGGGCTGAAAATCAGAAGAAAGCTCAAGCTGAATTCAACCAAGCTCAGAAGAACATGGCCAACAACTCAAAACTGGTGAGAGAAACACAACAACTAATGGAGAGAATGCAATTCAATGTTGCAAGTTTAGCCAAAGTGGATCCTCAAAAACTCAAGAAGCAAATTCCTGATTCAAGCTCACATCAGAAGGCTCCAAAGTCAACTCCTCAACAATCAACAACCACACCAATCACCAAAGCTGATACCACAGTGATGGGACCACCTCCAAATATTCCAAAAGAAAAAATGCTGAAAAGATTAGCAGCTGCAAAACCTCATGTCATTACAAATTTGAAGATGCTGGCTGCTGTTCCAAATCCAACAATATCTGATGACTCAGCAATAAGCAAATATATGAATATACAAACAATGAAGGAATGGGAACAAGAAGGTGAGTCAGAAGCAAAGTCAAAGATTGTTAAGAGAAAAATCTCAGAATCCAAGTCTATCATGGTCAAAGAAATTGCAAGAGATGTAATGGTGTTTCCCGAATACAATCTGGTAAGCTACTACTTGACAAAAGAAGATGAAATACCAAGATCACTATCTTCTACCAGACTGGGGTTAAGAGAAGAAAGAATGAAAAGAGGGCCATACAGCATTCACAAACACAATGAGAATCCGGTGAGGAGAATTTTAAAGGTGGATGAAGTGAAAATTGCAACTGATGATATAGGAGGAACGTATGTACAAAACAGATACACACTTCAAAGAGAAAAGGGGGATGAACAGAAGGTAACTGATGAAGAAATAGCTGACCAGTTGCATCCTTTGGACATTTTGTTCATGAAGGATAACTATGAAAAGGAAAAGAAAAATAACCAAGAGGTTAGAAGGGCATTAAATGGCATATCAAAGGTTGGAATATTGCTGTTTGAAAGAATGGCTTTTTCAGACTTTGATCTATGCATCAATTATGAGCATGTGCACAACAAAAAGGTGTACTTTAGATCACCTAAGACAAAAGTTCCCTCAGAAATACTGGATGATGCAAGATCTGGAGACATCATTATGCAGACAAGCAAAGATGGAAAACAAGAATATGGTGTAATCTTCAGAGATCAAGACAATAACAAAGCTCTGTTCAGAAGTGTTGACATCTGTAAGTACTCAAATCAAACCCTGAGGTATATCTTAAAAACCATGAAGAGAAGACAGGAACATCTTCAGAAGATAGAGAAGAACTTGGAAGGAAGCAGGAAAGAAATTGAGCAAATGATTGAAGAATGGATTCAAGCAAGAGAATGGTACAAAGACATGTATGACAGCTGCAACAAATACATCTCCTACAAAAAGAAGATAAAGAAAGGAGATATGCATAAGAGAGTGAAGCTGAATTAAAAAAAATTGTTTATTTTTATCTTTTATGTAATTTGTTTTTCAAAAACTTTAGTAATTGGTTTAAATTTTGCAAGTATTAAGTTTCCACTGTTTGGAAATTTTATATTCATGAGATAGTTCATTTTCTTACAATACTTACGGGAAACTGTTAGGAAACTTTATTTGTAAGTATTGAAGAAAATCTCAATCAACTGGATCTCTGAAGAAGATAACAGTCCTGAAGAACACAGCAAGATGAAGAAAAATAGTTGGGACAACTAAAAACCAAAGTATCTACTAAAAGAATCTCAAGTTGATAAAGAGTTGATTTGGATTATCAGAGAAGGTCGTTTCTGATGGATCTGATGATATTTCTGATGAAATATCATCAGTTTCTGACAAATTCTGATCATCAAACTTTCTGATGATTTGTTCACCAAAATTTCTGATGAAGTGGCTTATCAGAAATTCGGATAACAGACCCACTTGTCTAAAATCACAACTCTATCCTGCCACCCATGACCGAAGCATGACATTATTGGTTTTCATGATTACAAATGCAACTTGAACGATGGATTCAATGAATATGTCAAATTGCTACTTTATGCAGGACTTATTGCATGAATAAACAATTGTTTATTCATGTCCACAGCCGTCTATAAATAGAAGGCTCGAGAGGTAGAAGATACTTGAGTTTGAAGCTTAGCATTCACATACAAACACTCAAACTCCAACTGCTCTTCTCACCCACATGTATCAAGATTCATTTGTATTAGATAATAATCTTACAATCACCTTGTTAAACTAACTTGTTTCAAAGTGATATAAACTTGATAATTCTGTAGGTCTTGTTTCTTGAAAGTCTGATTTCCATTTCCGCATATATTTTTCACATATACTGAAATCACATGCCATATTACGTAAAAAGAAGTTGTTAAGGCCATACTGGGTCCAACAAAACGCATGACCTCACTCAACTTTTTGTTGATGTTTTCCAAAATTACATGTATTTCAGGTGACAGGATGGATCTTGGGCGCGTGTGTCGTAACTAGAAGTAGACTTCAAGTTTAGATGTCATCCACTTTTGTTGGTTTGTAACCTAGTCAAAGGTTGTGTTTTAAAACTTAAATAACTGATGTTTGTAATACTCAAATTTTATGAATGGATGAACATCGTTTTTGATCATGTAGTTGTTTATTATGATTGAATGCAATGATATTAAACCAGTCACACATCATACGCTTCCGCAAAAGTCAGGGTGTGACAGTTTGGTATCAGAGCTTCGATTGTAGTGAACTAGGATTCCTTCTCAAGTCTAGACTACAATCACTAGAACTCTCTCACAAAAACATTTTTACAAAAAGGTTTTTCATTGCATTCACGTAAGCATCAAGATCCATGAGTCAAACATTTTTCAGAGAAGAAACAAGGCAAGGACATTAGTAGGGAATACCCTCAAGATAAGGTCCCAACTAAGGCATAGTCTACACGAGTTAGACTTGCCAAAGACAAAATGACCCCCAAAGTATAAACGAGAGTTATATGTGATATGATGCATCGAATTGCCTGTTTATGCTAAGTAACATATTGGTTTATTGATATATACATACGAATAAGTACGAAATAATTATTGACGTGAATAAGATACCTTCGACTCCGAATCCTATTATTGTTCTTACTCGCACGATGAAGCTATAGGCCTCGCATTCATTACAAAGCACATGGCTGGAGTGATTACCAAACAAGATTCTGACCTTGCTTCCATAGGAGATGGCTGCTCTTCCCTCTCGATCGTGAAGGTGCCTAACTACGCTAGTGACGGCGAGGAAGAGGCGACAACCTTGAACAACTTCTTAATCAGCAGGACGAAATCCCTGCGGCTTATGTGAAGCGAGATAAACGACACGCCTGACCAGACAAGGAAGATGAAGCATTCATCTTGAAGGTGCCCCTCCAACTACTAGGAATCCTCTTTATTCCTATTGCATTTAATCATCGTGCCTATTCGCGCGTAACGATAACGAGTGCTAGCGCGTGGACCACCACAATGGTCCTTCCCATGATAGAGGTATAAGGACAGTAGTGTCTCCTCCTTGATTGATCATCTGCTTGGACGAGAGAAAATTGGGGTAACTGTGCAAGACAATTTATTATTACGGGGGCCCACGTAATAACGACTTGTAGTGCATGGAAATCCTGGTGGACCCTGCGGGCCAAGCTAATGATCACTACACAAAAATAAACTCTAGGTGTTCACACCTTCATATGGTAGAACAATACATAGACCAGTGCTTTAGCACTTTATAAAGTAGGAAACCTGCCTTGCCTACTTCGTGTCTGACACTTCTACCCGTGTACGAGACGATTGAGAAACGATATTTAAGCAAGTAAAGATGGATAACATTTGGAAAGATTCAGTGACGTCACACCCTCTATCACCTCTACATGAACAACCCCCATCTTTGGGAAAATATACCTAAGAAAAACCAATGTAGCAGGAAAATATCTGCTACTCTCATATCATGAAACTTGTATGACGAAGATGATGTAGCCTCGAGTTCATTTGTTTACAAGTAATAAACCAAGTTGCCAAGCCTATGTGGAGGCTCAGTAATTGTTTCCTCACTCGTACATTGTTGATTATATATGCATGTGATATTGGGTGATTACCTGTTTACTTATGGTACTTTGTACCTCATAGACAATTATGGAATGTTATCTAATCCATCCCATGCTTTTCACAAAAGAGAATGCCGCCCAGACGTGACACAAACACCAGTACATTACCAAGGACAGAAGCCGAGCTTCAAGAACGAATCTCACAGGCAATTGCACGACATGAAGCCCTCCGCTCCGAACACAGCAGTGGCACATCCGGAAATAAGCCTCCAACTGGCTGCACCTATAAACAATTCCTGGACTGCAAGCCATTGAATTTTGATGGCACAGGAGGTGCCGTCGCATTTGTTCATTGGGAAAAAAAGACTGACTCCGTTCTAAGAATGAGTAACTGTTCACCCCAGCAGAGTGTTACCTTTATCTCAGGGTTGTTTTTGGATGGCGCACTCTCCTGGTGGAACCTTCAGGTTCAGACCCTTGGTGCAGATGCTGCTTATGCACTAAGCTGGGACGAGCTCAAGGAAATGATGGAGAAGAAATACTGTTCTAGGGCTGAAATCCAGAAGCTTGAGGTGGAGTTCTGGAATTTGAAAATGGACGGGCCGAAGATTCCTGAATATGTCCAGCGATTTCACGACTTGTCTAGGGTGGTCCCCTACTTAGTCAAGCCGAAATTCAAGAGGGTTGAGCGATTCATTTGGGGACTTGCACCTCAGACCAGGAGCATGGTTACTACCTCAAAGCCCTCGACCATCACAGAGGCTATCGATTTGAGTGTCACTCTTACTGAAGAAGCTCTATGCATGGGAAAATTTTTGGAACCTGAGGATAACAAGAAAGAGACTCACGTGGAGTCATTAGGCAACAAGAAAAGGAAGTCCTCAAATCTAAAGATGGGCACCCGAGTCAGCTATGGAAACTTTAAAGCAAACAAAAGAAAGGAAGTGAACCCGCCACATGGCAGGAAAGCTGATGGAGCCACTAATAAGGCTGGTGGTAAGGTTTACTTGGGGGCTAAGCCGAGGTGTGAGGAATGCAATTTTTACCATGAAGGTCGATCTCTGAGACCTAAGTGCGGAAGGGTTTTCACGATCGAAGCTCATGAAGCATGCCAGGATCCAGATGCGGTTACGGGTACGTTCCCTATTAACCAACCTCATGCATCTATTTTTGATTAATATTGGCACCAACTTTAACCTTGCATGCTTAGAACTTAAGAAACTGCTTATCCTAGTTTCGAGTAAAATAGACGTCCCGTATTCTTTAGAAATGGGCAAATAGAAGGCTAGTTTACGCAGACGAAGTGATTAAGGATTATATTTTGGGGACTCAGAAGGCCGGAACCTTCTGTTACCATTGACTTGAGAAGTCATGATATGATCGTCAGCATGGATTGGAAGTCCAAGTATAGAGCTGAAGTCGTTTGATATAAGGAAATCAGTCGCATCCCTCTTGCGAATGATGAAACATTATAGTACACAACCTTCTTGCAATAAGTGCAAGGGTACTAGACCGTGGGTCTGCGACATCTCTCATTGATCAAAGAGACACAGAAGCGCCTCCGAGTAGACTGGGTAGCCTTCCTAGCTCATGTTGCCAATAAGGAGACCAAGGAGCCAGAACCTGAGAACATCCCCGTGATGGAAGAAATTCCAGAAGCCTATCCTGAAGACTTGTCAGGAATACCTCCGCAACGACAAGAGGAGTTTAGAATAAACCTCATGCCAGGAGCGGCACCAGTGCCGAATGACACCTTACCGACTAGCTTTGTCCGCGAAGCATGAGCTTCCGATATAACTGCAAGAGCTGCTAGACAGAAGGAATTAAGGACATGACATCCTTAGTTAAGGACATGAGGAGAAAGGTGACAGTTTCCATTTTGCATAAATTCCAGAGAACTGGATATCAAGGATTGGTATCCTTTGCCAAGGATTGATGACATGAACAGACCAATCGTCAGGTTGTAGTCACCACTCAAAGATCGACTTGAGGATAGGACATCCTCAACTGCGAATACAAGAAGGAAATATCCCTAAGACGACCTTTAGGACTCGCTTCGAGCATTACGAGTTCCTTGTCGTTCCATTTGGCTTAACACATGCATCGACAATATTGATGGACCATATGAATCGAACGTGTAAGCCATACCTGGATAGATCATGATTATATTTATTGACTACATTCTTATATGGCCAACGACCAAGGAAGGTCGTGAGCAACAGCTGCAATTTACCTTGCAACTCTTAGAGAAAAAACAGTTATGTGCTAAGATGTTGAAAAGCGGATTTCAAATTCGCGAGGTAAGAACTTTAGGGTACATGGTGGATAAAAACGAAATTCATGACAACCCTGCAATCAAGAGCTAAGTAGTTAGAGTTGCAATTATGTGACGCTTCTCGACAAAGTCTCGATTGCGCGTCAATGCAACGAGACCACGACATTGCATACGCGTCGCGTTGATTAAGGTATCATGAGAAGAAACCTTGATCTGGATACAGTAATTGCGTGCCGCAAATTTGACATCATTACAGTAAGAAAACGCTGCATGACCTTTACTAATCACAAGGGTTGCAGCACACCATTGATCGTAAGAACTTGAATATTAACATAGATGGACTAAGCTACTAAACGATGCAGACTGTATGGACATGATACGTGCTTGTGTGATAAACTTTGATGAAAAGTTGAAACACTCACTTGCCCTTACTAGAGTTTTCCTACACAACAGTATTTATCACACCGCTATTTAAATCGCTTCGTGTGAAGCTTTAGATGGAACATAATAAGTCGATCCCCGTCGTGTTGAACAGAGACCGGAGATAAATAATCTACTGGCCCGAGTTGGTTCAGGGAAAAATTAGAGGCAAGAACATTCAGATATGTAATTATATCAAGACAGCCCACAGAATACAGAAAGATTGCGCCGATGAGCGGCGGAAATTGTAGGAATTTGAAATAAGAAGTATGGCTTTAATGGGAGCCTCGCCTAGAGAAGGCGTGGTGTGATTTAGAAAACGTAAAGGTTGGACCCCTAGTGTAGGGATCAGAACCATTGCTCACAAGTTGAAACTTCCAGAAAAAGATCAGTAGTGATCACGGCACATTCCATGTGTCTAGTCTTTAGAGGAGTCTGACTCAAGGAACAGTTGTTGTTCCCACAAACAAGATTCACGTCAACGACAAACTCCAATTTACTATAGAACCTATTAAGGTTACGGACCAAGAGTCCACGAAATACAGAGAAGACATAATTGAATTACATGAGTACGATAGATTTCATAACATGACCCAGAGTTACATGGGAACATGAAGACAAATCTTGAACCTAAGTGACCATATTTGATTCACAACTCCCCTGCGACCGATGACGTCGCTTGAATTTCAGGACAAAATTCTTTTAACGAGGGGAGACTGTGACAACTGTCACTTTTTCGTACATTCCGTACACTAAATGAACAGTAATAATTGTGCATGATCTAGTTTACAAGACAAATAAATTTCTGATTACTGTTATATACATACAATGGCATTTCATGTATCAAGACTTTTATCGTTGCTACATGCAACACGATATAGTTCTAATAATGCACAGAACAGAATTGGCACCATTATCAGATAAACTAAAATGCGGACGATGTTCAGTACATTGACAGACAATATTTTGAGGCCCAGTATGAGCCAGAGACGACGTATTACACTAGTATAGTGTGTAGGGAAGTAAGGACCACAAAACTGCTTTTCTAGGTGATAGTTTAAGTGCGAGAAGTGCCTAAAACTCACCCAAAGTGCAGAATTTTGCATAATTCAGCAAAATTTAGCTTTTTAACAAGCTAGTAATGTGCAAAAATATGGCAAAATGGTCTTGTATGCTTTCCTAAGTGTCAGGAATTAAGAGTGTCACAAAAGGGTACTTAAAGAACACTAAACGGAATAACTTGACACAATTTAACGAACCGGTATCTAACCGAACAACCGGACATTACCCGGAACACCAAAATATTACTAAAAGCATTGTTTTATTATTTTTGAGCTAGTTATGGTCCCCAAACACCTTAACACACTATATAATGCATCATACACTTAAAACACTAGACATTACACTTAACCCCCAACTAATTATACAACTTATCATCCAAACTAACCAAATATCCCCCCCCCCTCTTGATTCACGGCATCAAGGTGGCCCCCACTTGTGATCTCCATAATCCTTACAAGATCTCCTTAGATATTACTTGGATTTGCAGAGATTTGAACAAGATTATGTCTTGTACTATTGAAACACTTTAACCATTAGATAAAGGGGATACATGGATTATAAGAAGAGTAGAGTTCATTCTCTTACATACCATCTTCAACCTTCATCCACCTCCTTCCTCCTCCATATGTTACGGCCCAAACACACCCCTTAACCCCATCATTTTCAACCAATACCCAAGTGTTCTAGGTATAATCTAAGGTGTAAGGAGCCTATCTAAGAAGGTTGCAGCAACGAAACTTGAAGGACCTCCATCAATTGCTTATATCCACTCCATTTCATCTTGTGTTCTGACCTAGCTTAGAGCTAGTAGTAAGATCCTTGTTGTCACACCCCGACCGCGTATAACGTGCAACCGCGGCGGAAAACGTCGGGGAGTGTTGTAACAGAATCAATTGTTTCAAATCCATGGCAATTGAGGTTTCGTTTTATTAATCAAACATGGAAGTTTACATTGTTCTATACAAGAACCAAAGAGTACATAACATAATTTAACTAGTTCTTATCTCGTTTTAAGTCACTAAGGCACATGTCCGCCTAAGTATGTCTTGATAGGTCCTATGCGTCATCTCCTGAAAACACATGTGAAAATAGGCACGTCAGCATAAAAATGCCTGTGAGATACATTGGTTTTGTGAAAACGGGATTCATGACTTATGTTTGAGAAAATGTTTAGTCATGAACCTTGTAATTTGCTTTGTCTTGTAAATCATCTGAAAAACGATAAGATCAGATGATATGTATAAATAAGAGAACACTGTATGGTTAAACGGATAACCATGTAAAATGAGTTTGTAAAACAATGTCTCATGAAAAGTGTGTTATTTGTATAAAATGTCATATGTCTCAAATTGAAATGATTCAAATAACGCTACGATATGTAATACCATACAAACACTTATATATAGGAAGTACCAGCGGCGTATCCACCATGCTTGTATCATATTACACACGCCTCGTTACTTAATCACTTACTCAAACCAAACCATCAAGATGAAATGTTTAACAACGGTAGAAATATTTATGTATAGTCAAATGTCTATTGTCAAATGTAAATCATGTCAACGGGTACAACTGGTTCACACGGTTCAATGGTTACAAACGGTTCATATAATCAAACGGGTTTAGACGGTTCACATAGTCAAATGGTCAG